>NC_069075.1:33295953-33599523 GCF_025698485.1 Gossypium arboreum
TTTGGCTTTTATTTAAAACATGAAATTTAACGGCTAAAAACTCAATTTAAAGGATCAAATAACATTAAAACTAATACAGAATCGAACCGTTATCTTAGTTGATGAAAAAACCAAACATTTGATCAAAAACCTAAAAAGCCTAAAAGTTAAGCAATGAAGAAATCTATGATGTTTTGGTGTTTTTCTTAAGATTCTATGGAGGTTTATTGATTGGGAGATGATGGAAATCAAAAGAATGAAGTTTGAGAATCAAAATTGAATAAATATAGCTTAGGTAACTCGAGGGGCGACACAAAAAAAAATGAAAGAGAAGACTAACATGAAACCTGTAGGTAGGGGAAGAAATAGGTTGATTTTTAAATTTTTGGGTTATTTTCCCTTTTAGGACTCCTAGTTTTAACCCTCATTTCAAAACAGTCCTTATTTTAAAATTGAAAGTCTTTTTAGTATCTTTTTTAAAAAATTGGTTTAATTTTCTAAAAACCATAATCAGAAACATTACATTACTGATATACCATGTCACAAAATTTTGAACACTCTAAGGCTAAAATTTCTAAAATACCCCTAAAACTCCTAGTCCTAATTTTGGGGTATTACAATATGTTTAAATGAAAATGTGAATTAGTGTTTTGGCTTTGAAATATGTATGTTTTAGTGTAAGATTGAATGGCATAATTTCGCACTTTATGTCACTTTGCTTGAATGGTATATAACTTGTTCAAATAGGTCATTTATGTTGCATATGGGCTACCACACGGCCGTGTGTCTCACATTGTAACAGCCCGATTTTAGGCCTAGTCGGAACAGTGGTTTCGGGACCACTAATCCAAAGTTAGAGAAAGTATTTTATTATTAATTTTAAGTTATAACATGTTTATATTAGTGCATGAAAAAAATTTAGTGAAGTAATTTTAGTGATTGCATGCTTAATTGTGGAAAAAGACAATCGCATAAAGTGCAAAAGTCCTATTTTGATAGCTAATGGTGTCAAATAGCTAGAGAACCTAAATTCGAGGTCTCTAAATGGCAATTAGACCCTTTAGAATAGCATGGCTGGCCATAGGAGACAAAGGTGGTCAAAAGTAAAAAATTTGGTGAAATTACGTGTTGAAATTGAATAAAATATATTGGTTTAGATATTGAAAATTTATAGAAAATTAGAGCAACATATAATGCAATCGAGAGGTTTTCAGATAATGGTGTTTGTGTTTAATATTCTGGTGACTATGCATTGGAAAGGGTTATGGACACTATTCAGTTACCATGGCAAGCTGGTAGATGCCTTCGTCCCGGAGAAAAAAAGCAAAAGTGGTAAGAGATTCGGGTTCGTGAGACTTTCCAATTTCTCGGATGCTCAAAGGGTGATATCAAGATTAAATGGCTTTGTGATTCTTGGGAGTAGAATTTGGGTGAATATAGCAAGATTTAAAGGTAGGAGGTGTAACACCCCTCACCCGGCCCCGACGCCGAAACAGGGTTCAAGGTGCTACCAAACACTTTTACACTATTTCAGGCTGTGGCATTCAAAAATTACCTTCACGGAATACATCTGATTTTAATTTTTTATTATTTACGTATCGAGTCCATATCGCACATATTAGTGGGTTCGGAGAGAAACCGAGACCCTTCAGTCACTTCAGAAATTTAGCATTTAACTACGTCACACGCCCGTGTGACATTAGACACAACCGTGTTACCAAAACAGACTAGGGGGTTAAGTTGCAGGGGACACACGTCCTTAGAACACACCCGTATGGTGTGACCGTATGTCACACGTGGCCTAGACACACGCCCGTGTGTCTATCCATGTGGACACTTCTAAGCTATATGACAAGCCATTTGCCACCCTGAACAATTCTAAACACTCATACAATTATTCATACATTCAAAACTTCATAAACAATGAAATTATATCATATGTTTACACATTATCATTATACATAACTCACACTCAGAAAAATGGAGACCCCTATACATGCCTTAAACCTTAATGATTTACAATCCTTCTCACCTCACATGATAAGTCGATAGTGTGGTGTTATCACCAGCCCTTCCAACTCGAGCTATTGTATAGACCTATAAGAAACGGGGAAAGAGAACGGGGAGTAAGCTTAAAATCATAGTAAGTTCATAAGAAAACAATTAGCAAATCATTAACAAGTTTTATCAATGTTTGCAACATAATGCAATAATATTTCTCTTTCAGAAGATAATAAAAAATTTAGATTCAATTTGGATAGAAATTCTATTTCACAACCACTTCTATAATACCACTGATTGCTTTTATTCCATATACACTTAATTAATTATTTTTTAACTTTGTCAGATAGCAACTTGTCATCTGAATATAGATCCGAAATACGCTACCATACACAATCATTTATACACCTGATCCATATACCTGCATAATCTATTACAACTCAGATAAACAAACATTTCACAATCGGAGTTCATATAAAAATCCTTTACATAACCTTTAAACCATCTGTATACTTATTCCATATCAGAACAATAGTAACAATAATAGAAATCTTATATGTCCAGACATCCATAATCGAATAACTGTTACTCTTAACTCATTTTGAACTATCACATCTCATATACTTTTATAAGATGGAATACCATTCAATAAAAACAAAAGAATAACATCGTATGAATTTATCCTCGAATTCATTCCGACCATACTACAATGAAATCTCCAATAGAGAAATACGATGATACCGGTTATAAACCAATCAGAATAACAATACTTTTGTTAAACATCAAAGTCAGATAACATTCTCACTTTATTGTATTTTCGTCTGGAAAAAGGAACAATCACACATGTTTCTCTGAAAATAAGAAATATACAGAATATTTAGAAGAAATCATCAGAATTCACTTGACTATAATTATCCAATTCAGACACCCTTACTATTCATTTGTCACTACGAATTCCATTTTATTTCATTCGCTAACAAAAACCACTCAGGAAGAATTCCCAGCAGATACATACTTAGACATCATATCTGATTGAATAAATTTATCGAACCAACTTTCCGTTACTAATGACAATATTCAATCTAAAGAACTTTCAGAACATTATACTATTCCTTCCAGCCTTAATTCATTTCCAACCTATTCTGAAATTTGTTTACATTATCATTATCTCATTATTTAACTTTTTAACCTTCCTTTGCAAACTCATTGTATTTTGTTCCATTGAAACCTTATAATAACAACACTGATAAGGGGGTGAGGTCGTTAAGCCTCGAAGGGGACTTTCATATTTGTATACACAGATAACTTTATCACTAATCATCATAGTATTACGTACATTGATTCAAACATTTCAAATTTCCAACTTGTTACAAACACATTTTCACATATCTCAGTAATACATGTAACTTTATTTCATGTGAATATTAGTAAAGCATAAGTGAATTTATCACGATTCAAACTTTCATTTCTCTTACTCAAATTACCAATAATGTCTTATCAAGTTTCCACATTTATTCTTGATCACTTGATAATATTTATCAAATTGGAAAAAGTCTTACGGTTTTGAGTACATCGCTTACTTGATGCCATAGTCCAACTATGGTCTTATACTAGCTCTGCTCTGCCTGTGTTGATGCCTATTCCCGATAGGTCTTACACTAGCACTCACTAGGCTGTGCCGATGCCTATCCCAGATAGGTCTTACGCTGAGCACAAGTCGATCCGATGCCACGTCCCAGACGGGTCTTACACTAGCTCATCTGTCTCATGTATTACCATGGCCCAACCATGGTCTTTTCCGTCAATTCATTAGTAAACGATTGTACTCATTCCCTGCGTTCCACCCAATTTGATCTTTCATTACCATTTACTTTATACAATCTCATACATATCTTTACACTAATGCACACATATCATAAACTTCTTTTCATACCTTTCCAATTCCGTCATATCACAAATATATTACAATCAGTTCAATAGCATTTTCAGATCAATTAATAATAGCTTGGTTGGAACACATCATTACCTGAGCAAAACAATTTATAAGAGCCAGGAGATATCACACTATCACACTTTACTTACGACATGTATAGCTAGACTCTTATACTTGCTATGTTAGTTTGAGAACCGACTAAACCATAGCTGTGATACCACTAAAATTGTAACACCCCTCACCCGGTCCCAACGCCAGAATAGGGTTCAAGGTGCTACCGAACACTTTTACACTATTTCAGTCTGTGGCATTCAAAAATTACCTTCACGGAATATATCTGATTTTAATTTTGTTATTTATTTCAGTATCGAGCCCATATCGCACATATAAGTGGGTTCGGAGAGAAACCGAGACCCTTCAGTCACTTCAGAAATTTAGCATTTAACTACGTCACACGCCCGTGTGACATTAGACATGACCGTGCTACCAAAACAGAATAGGGGGTTAAGTTGCAGGGGACACACGTCCTTAGAACACACCTGTATGGTGTGACCGTATGTCACACACGGCCTAGACACACGCCCGTGTGTCTATCCATGTGGACACTTCTAAGCTATATGACAAGCCATTTGCCACCCTGAACAATTCTAAACACTCATACAATTATTCATACATTCAAAACTTCATAAACAATGAAATTATATCATATGATTACACATTATCATTATACGTAACTCACACTCAGAAAAATGGAGACCTCTATACATGCCTTAAACCTTAATGATTTACAATCCTTCTCACCTCACATGATAACTCAATAGTGTGGTGTTATCTCCAGCCCTTCCAACTCGATCTATTGTACGGACTTATAAGAAATGGGGAAAGAGAACGAGGAGTAAGTTTCAAAGCTTAGTAAGTTCATAAGAAAACAATTAGCAACTCATTAACAAGTTTTATCAATGTTTGCAACATAGTCACAAATTCACTACAATCTGTCTTCATGAGCAACAGCCACTAAATTATTTATAACTAGAGCTACAAAACTCCAAATCAAGTGCTGTTAATTTTCCTTGAAAAAAGATTCATATATCTTATATCCATAAAATTTTCAGAATTTTTGGTTTGGCCATTCAATACCAGATTTTCTTAAAGTTTCCCCTATTTCACTGTTTGACTATTCTGACCACTCTTAACTATGAATCAAATTTCTCATCGTACAAAATTCAAAATATGTTCTCGTTTATTTCATTTGAAACTAGACTCATTAAGGAGTCTAAGAATATAAATTTTATCTTATGAACATTTTTGTACAATTTATAATGATTTTATAAAAACAGAACAGGGGATCTAGAAGTCATTTTGACTCTGTCCCACATCACTTCAAATATCTCATTACCGGCAATTCTTTTGCTTACGCAGTTTTTTTTATAAGAAACTAGACTTATTAAAATTAATTACATAATTTATTGAGCCTCTAACTCAATTCCCACAATTTATGGTGATTTTCAAAAATCACATTACTGTTGCTATCCCAAGCAGATTTATTATAAATTTACTCTTTAACACATTCTTTGCATTCATATTATTTAAACATGTATATCACCATTCAATTTCATCACATTTTTATTCATCACAAGCATGGACCTATGATTACAAGGTCAACATAAATTCTATTTCAGATATGTATAACATCTTCACATATACTTCTCATTTCACATCCATGATTCAATTCCGATCAATCTAACGTATATAGGTATATAACATATACCTGGTCAACTTAATGTATTACACAAATTCAATTGCCGATCTAACACAAGGTCTCATAGTTGAACATAAACATGAAACCATTTCTCATATGTTCGATTCACATCAATCATCAAATTCTTTTAATTCACATGTACATAATTAGGTTGTTCGTACCTGAATAATTTACTTTATGGAACGAATCCACATATCGTATCAGCCCATAGTTTTATAGCACCACACTTTTAATAGTTCACTGGTAATTTTCCTGCTAGGTAATAACCTGATTTCATCACCGACAATAAGCCTGCTAGACCTTTAAGTCCGATATCATTTCACCAGCATTACGCCTGCTAGGCTCGGAGCCCGACAATATTCACCAGCTTAAAGCTTGCTAGACCTTTAAGTCTGAAATCATTTCACAGGCATTACGCTTGCTAGGCTCGGAGCCCGATAATATTCACCAGCTTAAAGCTTGTTAGACCTTTAAGTCTGATATCATTTCACCGGCATTACACCTGCTAGGCTTGGAGCTTGATAATATTCACCAGCTTAAAGCTTGATAGACCTTTAAGTCTGAAATCATTTCATCGGCATTACGCCTGCTAGGCTCGAAGCCCGATAATATTCAAAAGCTTAAAGCTTTCTAGACCTTTAAGTCTGATATCATTTCACCGGCATTACGCCTGCTAGGCTCAAAGCCCGAAATTCATCACCGGCACAAGGCCTGCTAGGTTTGAAACCCGAATATATATTATAATGTATAACTTATATCATCGATCACTAACATTTACCTCATCGAAGTTCACATTTAATCACATTAGTACCAAGCCACATTCGGCTACCACATATGACTAATAATAATTTTATACACATCATGGTTTCCTTTAGATATTCAATAATCACAAATAGTGATATCTCTTCCAGCACATATACGGCATAGTTTATTCATTGTAACACTCATTTAGTGCATCAAATTTCCAAATCCAATTCAACTTAAGCATAAAAGTCATAATCAGCTTATAACCTTAAATCATTACATTTTCGGCACATTAACTAAATAAAATTAACATTCTCTTAGTCATATTAATTTAACTCTTAGGCATATAAAAAGAATCAAGTTTAAACACTTAAGAACTTACCTTGAATGTCATTGAACAATTACGGGTTGATTAATCAACTACTTTTGCTTTCCCCCTATCCGAATTTGGCTCCCTTTGCTTTTGAGCTTAATTCAAGCAAACAAATAAACATTTATTCACCTTAATCCATCTCATGACTGAATTCCTTTAAGCTTAATAATAGCAATCCTTTAACAAAATAACACTCAACCAAAACAAATTCAGTTATACAACTATATAATTAAAAGCATCAATCATGCTTAACTAAACATTAAGCTATAATCGAAATCACTTAAACATATTTATGATCAAATATAGCAAGAAAACTAAATAGGCTTTACTAGCCACGCTTAGCTCAATTATAACATAACTTCACTTACTTATAAGCACATTCGGTAACTTGATAACTAAGTTAATATCATGGTACCATAACTCAACATTTATCAACATGTCATTAGCAAAATATGCTCATGTCAAATTTGCTCCCAATCATATCTCAAAATTCAACAAGCTTAGAGCTCATTTAATAATTAAATTCCATTTCAAAGCATCAAAACATCATCAAATGTATACTCATCCTAAATGACCGAATGCACATTAACTAAGCACTTAACAATTTTCTTTAACCATTAAACTCATTCGACAATGATAAGGACAAATTTAACAAACTTTAAATTCAACTTATAATTGTGCATATCTCATTTAAAGCGTCCACACCAATTTATTATCCAATCATCCATAGCCGAATACACATATTTCTTTCATTCATTCTTAACAAAATTTTATCAAGCCTAAATCTCCATTCCATCATTTTAAAATGCAAACATTACTCAAATGTTATCTAAATTCACATTCGGCAACTACACATACACACAAGTTGATTTCCCCTTATCATCTAATCCACCTATATGAACATTTAACTAGCTCAAACTTCACCCATCCACAATTACTCATTAAAACATAACGACAACAACCATTCCTTTCAAATTCTTCCATGGACGATTGCTCATATCACCACAAAATTCAAAATTTTGACATGGGCTATGTAAAAGACTTAGTAACTAGCTTAAAATATGTTAAAATTTCAAGAACTAACATGAATTACTTACCTTAATTCAAGCTTAAAGGTGACCGAATGGCTTAGCTCCCTTTTCTTTCTTTAAATTCGGCTAAGAAGAAACAAAGATGAGCACTCTATTTTTTTCACCCTTTAGCTATTTTACTTATCTTTATTATATATTATAAAACCATTTAGTTATTATAATACTAATATAAAATACATATATTTTGTATCAAATATCATCATGGCGACCACTATCTCAAAAGTGGGGAATTTGACATGCAAGTCCACTTTTTTTTTAAACCATGCATTATTGGACCACTATAATTTAACCTATCACATTTTCAAAGTTTCACACATAAGTCCTTTTTAATAATTTCACATCCAAATGACAAAATTAAGACATGATACTTTCACACATGATACTTCACATATAATAAACATAGAAAAGAGCATTTAAATAATTTTGTGACTCGGTTTTGTGGTCCCGCAACCACTTTTTGACTAGGGTCAAATTAGGGTTGTCACAGGAGGACAATATGGAGAAGGGTTATCAAGCAACGAAATCCATTGTTTATCAAGGAAACAAATCAGAAAAGTGTAGAAGATGTGCTAAGAAGTAAGGAAGTCGAAGAGGATATGGAGGCAGTTCAAAAATCGAATACGATGGAAAGAAGATCAGGTGATGGTTCGGTGTAGGGAAATGCACATAGAAAAAGTTGTTCAAGGTCACGTAGAGGATGAGCAATTGTGGAAATTACAGCAATTTTTGGTGGGGGGAAGTGGCTTCTTTCTGTTAATTAAAGAGTTCAACTGATAGAGTAGTGAGGATGGGTCTTAGTGAAATATGCGTGAAGAGAATTCAAAGGAATTATTTTCTTATTGAGATTTCGGACAAAGAAATTTTAGATATAGTGAAACAAAGAGAATGGTCGTATTTGAAGGAGTTCTTTGTAAACATTGAACCTTGGTCAGAAAAGATGGTATTCTCTGAGAAGGTTACATGGAGTGAAGTATTTGGGGTTCCTATGTACTGCTGAAATTATGAAACGTTCAAAAGGATTACAGGAAAGTGGGGTACTCAGGTGTCGATGGGTGAAAAATTGTCAGGAATGAACAACTTTGAGAAGATTGAGATGCTGATTTCAATCTCACAAGTTCAAAAGTTAGATGAGATTATTAGAGGTGGAGATGTCAGATTCTCGGTCAGTGTTAGGGAGAAAGGATGGTCAGAGGAATCTAAAAATAATTTTTCGCAGAAGGAAAAAAGTCAGGTGGTGGCCGATGAAAGTGTGTCAGAGTCGGAATCAGTGATTGGCCTAGAATCAGAGAAGTTACCGAATGGTAACCGAATCTTCTCGACAGACATAATAAAGGAAAAAGTCATTGAAAATGAAAGTGTATGAGAAGATTGTCAAAAGATGTTGGGGGAATTAAATGAAGGTGATCATGATGCTGTAAACGTGGAAATTTTAACAGAAGATGATTTTAGCGCTTGTAGACTTAATAGTGGAATGGATAGCCCAAGTGGGGGTCATGATGGTTCGGTGGATTTTGATGAAGGATTGGGCTCATTAGATATGGAAGGGAAACATTTGAGAAAGGGTAATACTCTGCTACCAGATCAGATTTACCCATATAATCATGGAATCCCAAAAACAGATGGTAGGGGCTTATGCCAAGAGATTGAAGAGGAATTCTTAAATACAGTCAGAGGTAGGAGGAAGAAGAAACAATTTAATAAATGAATCAGTTCCATATGAGTTATTCAGGACATGGTGTGGTCTTCTAAAGAAAAATAAAGGAGGGATCAAAGTAGGAGAAAGGAAAAAAGCAGTGCTGCATCAAGAAGAGAAGATAAAGTTGTGAATCTTTCATTGTCTGATTCAGATATCAGTAACAGAAGGAAGGTAATTCTAAGGGAGGCTAAGCAGACTTGGGAATTAGGGAAGAAATTGAGGCTTAGTGTAAGGGGAGACGAAAGAAATGTTATGGAGGATACTATGCAGCTTGAAGATTAGTAGTAAATGAGGCATAGAATCATAAAACACCATTGCAATATCAGGAAAAAAAAAAGAAAAGCTTGAACAAGAAGAACGGCCTATGTATGAAATTCAAAGTAGCAGCTTAACAATTAAAGAGAGAAAAAAGAGAGTCTGAGCAAGGCAGAATGAAAAACAAAAGGAAGTTCGTAAGGGTGATGAGAGGGTTGGAAATTTATCTCTATCAGATTCAAATATTAGTAACAAAATGAGGGGATTTATTAAGGAAGCAAATAACAGTTGGGAAATCAGAAAGAAATTGGGGGTTCAGTGTTCATGGTGATGAAGAAGATGTTATCGAGGAAATTATGGGAGTGAAGATTCAATAACAAAGTTTCGAAGTCATAGAGAGAGAGGAGATCAGGTAATAGAGGTTAATATTAGGTGAAGATGAACCTCGTTCAGATTTTGGAGAGGAAATTGGAGTTTTCTTTTGAAGGTACTATTTAGGAGGTTTTGGTGTTTGATAATTTTGAATGTTGTTTTCTTGTCTGTTAGTGGTCGACTAGGTGGGGTAATGTCTTTATGGGATAAGGACTGCTTTGAGGCAATTTGTATTAATTATGAAGTCAGGTTGTTAGTAGTGGTGAGTAAGTGGATAGGGGATGTTATGTAAGAGTCATTGATTAATGTGTTTTGCATCGTATGCTTGCTTTGATCAAAGTGTATTTTGGGTCGAGTTGAAGGAGAGACGTAACAGTTTTTGTCTTTATGAATATTGGGTGGAGTTTTTTAAAGCTGTTATTATTGAAGGCGACAGGGAAGGTAGGTGTTTCAGGGATGTATGAGACCTTGGTGCTTTTTGGGAGAGTTTGGACAGCAATTTTTATTGAAATGTTGATTGTTTTGGAGAGTTATTGGAAATTGCAATGGATTTTAGACTTGCTATATGGGCAGGTTCTGTGCTGTCGAGATGGGAGATAAGGAATGTCTAGACATTGTTGTTTTGGAATGTTTCGAGGTGTGGCACTGGTCATATTGATGATGGTTTCACAAGGCTTCTTTGATTTGCATAACTTGAAAAAGGAAGTGTGCGATTATTTTCGAGAAAATGAGGTTTTTGTGTTGTTGAGTGGGAGGATTGTTTTTTAAGAAAACAGAATGTTATGATGATGTTATGTTTGCAGGTGATGTTTGGTGGAATTGGCCGATCTGGAGTTGGTTTAATTCTATGTAATTCCATTCAGATGCAACATTCAGTTCGTATTATCCATATGGTTGTTTCTATGTGGGATTGCAAAGGAGAAATGAGTTTGGTGGTGGTTTTTCCAGTTTTGCTACATCAAATGTTTCAGTTATGATTGAGAGTGGTGCGGTGAAGGTTTTTTTTTTTTGAGTTATTATTTAAAGTTTTGTGTTCAAATGAAGATAAAACTGTCCGTGGTTACTGCACCATTCTTCAAGAGAATTGAAATTAGGATGTCTAGAGATGGATCTGTCTCTGTTTAGAAAGCGGATATGCTTAATTACATTATGGACTTTGTAATTATGATTACAGGTTTGAAAAGGACTGGTTTGCTTAAGGCATGGTGGTGATTTTTGGAGGGGAATTTGGTGTGTTGTTGATGTGTTTCCTCAGGTGAGTTGGTAAGCTTTTATGTGGAGCTAGGAGGTTTTTATGCTAGTTTTGTTTTTTGTGTTGAGTTTTGTTTAACAGATGGGGATATTGGGGTTGTGGTGGGTGATAGTTTGCTGTTATCATGTTGTGTTTGGTTTTTGGATTTTGGGAAAGGGTCATTCCGTTGGGGGAATGTTTTTATTTTGTTAGTATGTCAGCATTCTTGCAAATGCTGATATTTGTTATTTCTTGATTGAGCAAAAAAAATTGAATAAAATGAAACAAATAGTAAAAGTGTTCATTTTTTTTTCATCTCTCTCTTTCTTCTCCACCAATTTTTCTCCAAGAAAATGGTCATGGAAGCTTGAAAAATTTTCAGCAACTTAAAGCCTTTGCAAGTAAGTGATTTGAGAGTTTTTCTTGAATATTTTTTGTACTTTTGATGTCCTTGTAGCATGAGCTTTCTAACAAGGGGACTATTTTGCAAAATGGCTAAAAGTCTAGGGTTTTGCCATGATAGTAGACATGTTGATTTTTGAAATTTTATGGAAGAATATGAGTTATAGTTGTGAAATAAACAACTTTTGTAAAGTAGTTTTCATGGAAACCCTAACTAAAGACCATTTTGCATAAGTTGTAAAATAAGTGATAAATGTGTGAAATAATGAGAATTGTAGGCTACTCCTAGCATGAAAAGTATTCGGATAGGATTGGTTGATGAGAAAATGGGATAAAAATTGATTTTCGGGTCTAAGGGTAAAATGGTCATTTTGTGAAAGTCTAAGGGCAAAATGGTCATTTTATCCAATTATAAATGTTGATTACCTAGATCGATAAAATGATTAAACTTGTGATTTTTTTATCATTTTAGATCAAGATCTGGGCCTAGACCGGGGAAAAGCAAAGCTAGCGGACTAAAACTGACTAGTCACCTGCATTTTGATTACCGAGGTAAGTTGTATGTTGATAATGCAACTATATCTTTATGATGTGCAATTGTACTGATATGGCATAAATTGCTTTGGATTTGAGTATGAGAATACATGTTGAGAAATTAACATAGTAAGGACTTTCGTTGAACATTTGGAATAAACTTGGATATTGGTACCTTGATATTGGGAGATATGTGTGCTAATGTAAGACATGTTTGGGACATGCATCGGCCACAATATGAGAGCTAGTGTAAGACATGTCTGGGACACGCATCGGCCTCGAGATATTTAAGCCAGTGTAAGACATGTTTGGGACATGCATCGGCTTTGAGACGAGAGCTAGTGTAAGACATGTTTAGGACATGCATCGGCCTTGAGATAGACAAGATAGTGTAAGACCTGACTGGAACATGGGGTCAGCTTGTTGTGTGTTAGTGTAAGACCTGTCTTGGACATGGCATTGACACCGATAGATGAGTGCCAATGTAAGACCTGTTTAGGACATGGCATCGGCCTCACTATATGAAAGCCAGTGTAAGACCTTGTCTGGGACATGGCATCGACATCTTAACCCATGTTAGGGTTACCGAGTGTTCGGTAGTATTCCAAATGATTCAACAAAAGAGTTATGATTTATATCAAAATGAGAAAAGTTATGATTATGTGATGAGTGCTGCAGGTACCTAATTGAAATGTATGAGATATGGGCTCAATGTATGCTATATGAGTTGTTTGGGATGGTGATGAGAAAGTTGTACTTACTTTTATTTATGGCATTCGTGAATCCACTATGAAAGATTATGAGCATATTCCTTTATGATAAGTAGTTGTTGTTTATTTTCATGCAACTTACTAAGCCTTGTGCTTACCCTATTTCCATTCCATTTTCTTATAATGCCACCAAAGTAGCTCGAGGATCATCGCTTACGTCGGAGAATCCAATCACACTATCATCCGAAGCATTTGGTATAGTTAGATCTTTTATTTTGATTATGGCATGTATAGGACCTTGACTTTTGAGTTTTGTGTCATTGTTATTTGGCCAAATGTTTTGGCTTACTTTAGCATTTGACTCACTATGTATAAGGCCATGGAAAATGGCTAAATTGAAAGTTTATATATGAATGCAAGATAGTCTTTCATGAATGTGAAATTGTTGGCATGGTTGAATATAAGAAATGTATATAGGCCTTACCTATGGTTGTTTGGTTGAGAAATCATATTTAGTTAGAACTTGATATGTTGGTCGGCATTAAATTGAGATTTAGGGTGGCAAAAAGGCTTGGTAAATAGCCTTATATTGTTCACACGGGTAGATAGATACACAGGCGTGTGTCTAGGTCGTGTGTGACACACGGCCAGCCCCATGTGCCTGCTGTCCGGCCGTGTCTCCCCTGCACGTAAAAATTGTAAGTTAGAATGCTTGGTAGTAAACACATGGGTAGGGACACGACTGTGTGTCTCAGTCATCTAGAGGACACGGCCTCTGGCCACGAGCATGTGCCTTGGCCATGTACCTCAATTTGGATGCTGACGTCAAAAACAGAATGTCAAGTTTTTTAGACACGGGCTAGGACAAGGGCGTGTCATGGCCGTGTGAGGGACACGAGCCATAGACACGGGAGTGTATTAGGCCGTGTGAAAACCCCTGTAGGTCCGAATTTGGAATTTAATTCACACGGGATGCTTAGGCCATGTGTGTCACATGGACCATCAACACGGCCATGTTATAAGGACCACACAGGCATGTTGCCCTTTCACACGGGCGTGTTCCCTGTTTCAAGAGTCATTTTTTTAGATCGGTTTAAGGACCTGAGTTGGTTCCGAATGGTTTTAAATGAAAGTTTGAGGCCTCATAGATCCACATTAAGGACTTTAAACAAAGTTCGAAAAAGTTTTAAATTTGATCAAGTCTTGGTGATTCAAAAATGTTTGATTGCAGATGTTTAAGTTGAGTAACGCCTCGTATTCCATCCCGGCATAGGACACGGGTGTGGGGTGTTACGCACATGGGTGGTTGACATAGCTGTGTGTGTTACATGTTCAGGTTGGTTTTTAGTTCCTACGACCATAGTTATTTACGCAACCTCGCAACATGTTCAAGTGACCCTAGATTACATGACATTACTCTGTTGCATAGTTTGGGGACACAACTATGTGATAGCACCACATAGCCTCAGCCTTATCACACGGCCTAACCACACAGTCTTGTGATCCCTATTTTAACTTTTTACCTATATTTTGTAAATATTTCAAAATGATCCTGATTTGGTTCCGAGCCAGTTTAAAGACTTTCATAAGCCCGATTGAGACTTAGTTTTCTTTGTAATGCATGTTAAATATAGGCTTAACTTGTATTTATTGGTTAATGAATATTATTGAGTAAATTGCATATGAATGTTCATGTTTCTTATTGTAGCATCTTATAGTTCGGGTCTAGTGACTAGACCGGATATTGGGAGTTACAATAATACTACATTATAAAAATAATGTAACACCCTTAACCTGTATCTGTCACCGAAATAGGGTTACGAGGCATTACCGATCAACCACAACATAAACCATACATTTGTGCAATCATCACTAAAAACCCATACATCTCAATCATTTTGTCCCTTATAAGGTCCTACGAGACCTTAAAACATGTTCGGGACTAAACCGATAACATTTGCAACCTTTGCTAGTCTGAACAGCCCGTGTGCCTTACACGACCACCAGACACGCCCGTACCATAGGCCTTATGAAAATAGAGCATACATACCGACTTGTACCACACTGCCGAAGACACGCCTGTGTACCATAGTCGTGGGAAAACTTGTGACAGCCTTAAAACGACCCTAGTCGGAATGTGGTTTCGGGACCACAAAACCGATGCATAAAAATAATTTAATATTTATTTTATTTCCTATAATGTGTGTTAACTCATGTGTGACATTTTTGATGTTTTGATTTAGAGCTATAAATGTGAATTTCACTAGAAAGGACCTAGTAGTAAACTTTGAAAGTATGATGGGGAAATGTGTGATGACTAATTAAAGCATGCATGCAAAACAATGGACTTGCATGTCAAATTTCCCCCAATAGCTAGTGGCCGCCATGACAAGGAATTATGGGCAAAATCATGTCATGAAACATGTTTGGTAAGTGGGTTATGTTGGAATGAATATAATAAGGAGTATGGAATAAAAAAAAATGTGTGTGTGAAGGCTTCTCTCCTCCCCATTGCCGTGTAGGTAGGAAAGAAAACAAAAAATTTGTTCATCCATTTCACTCTCTTTTGGCGAAAATACTAAGGATAAGGAAGGAGTTTTGCTTCATGCTTGGTTTGGAAGAGGATTAGGAAGGGTTTGGCTATACTTGCATCAAGATTAAGGTATGTTTGATGTTGTGCCATGAGATTCATGCATGTTTTTGGTTGCTAACTTGATGTTCTTATTAGCCCATGGTTCAAATCTTTGTTATATCATGGGGATGGTATTTGGCCAAGGTGGATTTTGAGTTAATGCCATTGCATGTTAAATATGAAGCTTGATGATGATACATGTGATGGTGGATTGAGGACTCTTAGATTTTCTTTTAGCATTTTTGAATGAGATACTAAGTTCTTTGTTTAACCATAACCAAATTGAAACGGTATGGTGTGGTGGTGTATTCGGCCATGGTATATCCATAAGTATGATTCATGCATGTTGCATGGTAAGTAAGATTTGAGCTTTGGATATGTGTTTATATTTGGATATAAGCAACTTGAGATTCGGCCCTTGCACCTACATGAATATATGTTTGCACATGATGTATTGGTATGACATATATACTATTTCAAGGTGTATATTTGCTTGTGATGATGTTTGGTTATGAAGGAAATGATAGATGTGTATTGAGTTACAATATGGAATCGTTAGTTAGTAAAATGTATGCTGTTTTTTTTGTGTGGTATTAAGTGTATAGTTGGCCTCAACATGGACATGCATATTCGGCCACATGAGGGAAATGGTGTGCATGCATTCGGTTAGAGGCAAGCATATTGATGCCTATTCTTGGCTTAGAAAATCCGCTAAGGAGAGTACTAACTAATGTGTTGAGTTGATTCATGATTTCCGTACATATGTGACTTTAATGTCTAATGAAAATATGTGGACTAAGTACCTTGAATTCCTCTTTCGATGCTCAAATGATAAAACCAATTTATTTGTTAAATTAAGCTCAAGAGCAAAGGGAGCTAAATCCGATAAGGGAAGGAAAAAGTCGTCGAATAGCCGTCGAAATCGTTCGACCACGTCCGAGGTAAGTTCTCGAGTAATGGAACTTAGATTATGATTTGATTAGATCATGCTCTTTGTGTGTGGCTATTGAGCGAAATTGCAAATGTGATAAGTGACTTGTGTTTGAATTTTGCTAATGAGAATGAAATCTGAATGTGTCATGATTTATTGATAATTGTGCTTGGCTATTTGAATGATGTCCGGCTAAGTCCGAAGGCTTTGTGTTAAGTGACCATATCCGGACTAAGATCCGAAGCGTTAAATGCGAGTTAATAAATCCGGGTTAAGCCGAAGGCATTTGTGCGAGTTAATAAATTGAGTTAAGCGAAGGCATTTGTCGAAGTTACTAAACCGGGTTAAGTCCCAAAGGCATTCGTGCGAGTTACTATAACCGGGTTTGTCGAAGGCATTTGAGCTAGTCGTTATATCCGGTTAAATTCGAAGGTACGTGATTCGAGAACGGCGTTCTTGCTGTAAAAATTTCAGTTAATACGCTTGAAAAATTCCAGCAATGAGGTATGTTCGTATGTGCTTGAAATTAGTTGATTCCTTGAATGATATTCGCTCGATCGAGTAATGAGCTTCCAGTATTTGGCTAAGATGATCCCTTATGTATGAATATAGGGTTGGAATGTGAAATAAGTATGACATTGAGAATTTGTGCATACGAAATTATCCGTTAGCTTTATGATTGCTATGCTTTTGTTGTGCTGGAATCCCTTGCTCAAACTTACTAAGCATAAATTGCTTACTCCGTTTCTCTGTTTCTGTTTTATAGATTTTGCTCGTTAGCTATCGGATTCGGGATCATCGAATCGAAGTCATCCACACTATCAAAGCCCTTTTGGTATTCTTTTAGTTGAACTCCGGATATGGCATGTATAGGACTACCCTTTGCTGTTTTTCAAATACGTTTTGTGATGTATGTGTATGACCATGCGAAAATGGCTCGTAAAAGTGGGGTATGGCATTAAACTATTTGTGTTTATGTATATATGTATGGTTTCATGATGTGAGCATGGACTGGAATGGAAGTGTTGGGCAAATGATCAGCCATTGGAATGGCTAAATATGAGTATAAGTGGACCTATGTATGACAAAACTCTAGTTGGTCCATGGAAACCACGAAATAGGTAAAGTTTACCTTGAAAACAGATACGGACAGCAGCAGTGGTGAGCATTTGAAAAATCACTAAAATTTGTAGGAATGGAATTAAATAGTGAATAAATTATGTAAATGAACTTTGATGAACCTACTTTCATATGGAAGAAACGAAACGGTCATATGAGTTATATGTTAAGAGATATTAAAGTTCTCGTGAAACAGGGCCAGAACGGTTTCTGGATCCCCTGTTCCGACTTTGGAAATTCATTGTAAATTAACCAGAGATAATTAGGAGTTATGCCATATATGTATAGATTCCTCTCTGAGTCTAGTTTCTATAGAAATAAACGGCATCAGTATTAAATCCCTGTACCATGAGATATTCAATTCGTAACGCACGAAGGTCAGTGTAGTCGAACCCTGGAATAGGGGAGACTTTAACTAATAAACTGTACTAATTGGCTTGACCAAAAATTCTAGAAAAAAATCTGTAGATGGACATATGAGTCTAGTTTTAGGGAAAAATTACGAAACTAATTTTCGAGCTTTGAAACTCAAGATATGATTTTTAAGGCGACAGTGACGCAGTGACCAGCTAGTCTGGAAATTTCTAAATGGACTGTGAAAATACTTAAGTCTGTGTGCACCTTGTGTCCGATTCCGGTAACGGACTCGGGTACAGGGTGTTACAAAACTTGAGGGGTTACTGACTTGGGTCACACGGCCTGCCACACACCCTTGTGCCAGCCCGTGTGCCACACATGACCAGTAGACACGCCCATGTGTATAGGCCGTGTCAAACATGTAGGGTATATTGCCTTAATTTGAAAGGGTACCCCAAGGGACACACGACCGTGTAACATGACCGTGTGTCGCACACGGCTGAGACACACGCCCATGTCTCTGCCCGTGTGGACAAAAAAAATAGGTCATTTTCAAAGCCAATTTACCACCCTTTTCTCATGCACACCTACCCATCAAAATAGTATCCTTTTAAAACATATATAGGCAACCAAAAACATGTCAATTCATACACATATCATGCCATCTATTCAAAACCATTTCAACCACTCAATTTCATATTCAAACAAACCAAATCATTATGCCTAAATCATCATAACTTACCAAATTTCCATATGCATTAACTCATCAACTTATCCACTATTTTAAGTTATATAACACACCATATCATCATCTCAAATCAAACCACAATATGCCAACTTTCAAGAATTAGTACAACAATTAATAACCAATCAAAGCAACAACCATTTAGCTATATCAACAACTATGGCAAACATACCAAAATAAGCCAACATATAATGCATTATATACATCAAATACATGTCACTTATCAAACACAATTCAAGCCAACTTAAATGGCCATACACATCACCATTTACAAGCCAAATCTCATGGCTAAGATCATAACTCAAAACATACCAAGATAACACTAGCCTATACATGCCATATACCCTATATACAAAGCTCCAAAAGTACCAACAAGTAGTCAATAGTGTGATGATGGTTCCCGATGATCCCCGAGGTCCGAGCTAGCTTCGATAATCCATAAAACAGGGAAACAACATACAAAGTAAGCTTCAAAAGCTTAGTAAGCCATATAAAAATAAAGTCAACACATGGATATTTGCATATCAATTCAAATATGCTAAACATAGCTAACTACATTCAAATTTACAAACCTTTCTCATTGAACATATACTTAATGTCTAAATCAAGTTCATCAAATACTTTCCCTTTTCAATACTCTATGAATTTTGTACGTACTTGAGTCACTTAGCTCATTCACATATTCTTTCTCGACTTGACTTTGCCCATTGAACCATACGAAATTATTAAGGATAGTCAGAAATCACATAAGCTCATACAATGCCATATCCTAGATATGGTCTTACATATTATTACATATCGATGCCACTGTCCTGAACAGGGTCTTACATGAAATAGATTAACGATGCCAATGTCCCAAACATGGTCTTACATGTAATCACATCTCGGTAACCTAATGTCATGACATTTGTATCCTGTACTATTCCTAAGGTTCGTACAGGACTTTCAAATATCGAAACTTCATTGTTTCTTGCTTGTATTTGCTTGTTCCACATCCATAAAAATTCAATAGCAAATAAACACATATAATTCAATTTAAAGACATTTATTTTCATTTGAACTTACCTGTATTCGGAAAAGAGGAACCGAATCGACTATTCGATGACTTTTAATTTCCCTCGATCTAAATTCGATTTCTTTCATTCTTGATCTATATGAATTCAAAATTAAATCTTTTATTCCTCAATTCATTCAATTTCATCCAAAACACACAATTTGGGACATTTTACACTTAACCCTATAATTTAACATTTTCTCAATTTAGACCCTATTTGATAAAAACACAAAATTCATGAAATTCAATTTAACTCATGCTTGAACGAATTTCATAGGGATCTCTAGCAGCCCAAAACTTTCATTTATTCTCACTTTTAACCCCACATTTTCATCGTTTCAAAAATTAATTTCTAATTTGTATTTTCTAACTCAGACGACAATGCTAGTCGATAACCCACTAGCCCAATTCATTCAATAATCTCGTACGGTCCAATGAATTTCGGACTCAATTTGCCTTTACGACCAAATCGAAGTATTTTCTTAAAGGAGATACTTTCAAAAACACTCTATCCCAGGTCTGAAACTCGATATCTTTCCGTTTCAAGTCTGCGTATGATTCTTGACGATCTGACGCTACTTTCAGACTATCATGAATTACTTTCGCCTTTTCTTCTGTTTCTCTAATCAGATCGACCCCGTCAATCTTATTCTCACTAAGTCAGTCTAGAATAATGGTGTTCGACATTTCCGACTGTATAAAGCTTCATACGGTATCATTTTAATACTCAATTCAAAACTATTGTTATACGCAAATTCAATCAATGAAAAATATTTTTCGCACGTACCTTCAAACTCAAGAATACAGCATCTCAACATATTCTCGATTTCCTAAATAACCCAATCGAATTGACCATCTATCTGCGGGTGAAATGCAGTACTAAAATGTAGTTTTGTAACATCCCGAATTAGGGCCTAGTCAGATCATTGGTTTCAGGACCACAAATTCGACACAGTAAAATTTTTTTATTATATTTTTATGGTTTACAATTTCATGGGATGATTTCGTGAAAATTTCGTTTGAAAATTTTGACATTTGGGCACTCAATTTGGTCAAAAGGACTAAATTATAAAAAGTGCAAAAGTTGAGTTCTACATGTTAGAGGTGTCTAATTGTTATGAAATTTTAAATTGGAAGCCCTTAAATGGTAATTAGACCATTGGATAATTTTTTGGACAAAATGGACATGAAATAGGTGAAGTAGAATATTTTTAAGTTAGGGGCATTTTGGTAATCTAGTAATTAAAATGAATTAAAAACAAAATTAAAAGCCAATTTTTGTCCATCTTCTACCCCATTGCTGAAACTTGCATGGAGAAGACATATCTAGGGTTTTTCAAGCTTCCAAGCTCGATTGTAAGTCTATTCTAGCCCCGTTTTTAATGATTTTTACGTTTTTAAAATCCTCATAACAAGATCTACTCATTTCTACCCATATTTTAAGCTAGGGTTTGTGTTTAAAAATTTAACCATGGATAACATGCATGTGTTTTGATGTCTAATGGTAGAAAATGAATGCTCGTTGTGTAATAAACGACTTTTACTAAGTAATTTTTGGTGAAATTGCCAAAAAGGATCGTTTTGCAAAAGTTACAAAATTTGTCATAAAAGTGTGATCTAGTGGAAATTAGGGGCTGCTATAGTTATGAAAATGATTTGGCTAGGCTTAAAATGCAAGGAAATTGGATAAAAATCATTTTATGAGCCTTGGGGCAAAAGTGTAAATATGTGAAAGTTTAGGGGTCCAAATAAAATTTGTAAAAATATGATTTTTGGACCCATATGGATAATGTGACTAATTATTAAGCTAAATGTGATATTATAGATCAAGGAAAATAAGATTCGGGTATAGATTGGGAATGAATGAGATTATAGACTAAATAGGAATAAATAGCCGTGCTCGCATCCGAGGTAAGTTTGTTTGTAAATAATATAACGATTCTTTTTATGTTATTATATTTCGTTATTATATGAGATGTGGCTGCCTATAGAATGATCATTTGATGTAAATTACGAATCGAAATAGACTATGAATGAGTTTGTTAAATTTTGAAAAGTGAGGAATTTCTCTATTGAACCTTCGGAATAGAAATGATACGAATGATCCATTGTGAGAACACATGTGTAGTACCATGTGCAGGCTACTATGCGTTTAAGATGGTTTTAGGTCACGTGTGTAGTACTAAGTGCAAGCTACTACGTGTACCAGATAGTTAGGTCGCATGTGTAGTACTAAGTGCAGGCTATTATACGTACCCGACAACTTCAATCACGTGTGTAGTACTAACTGCAGGCTACTACGTGTATCAGATGGTTAGGTCACATGAGTAGTACTAAGTGCAGGCTACTACATGTACTAGATTGTTGGTCGCATGTGTAGTACTAAGTGCAGGCTACTATGGGTACCAAATAGCTTCGGTTACAAGGGTGGTAGTATGTGCAGGTAACCGTGTATCTGTTATTATTCCGATGAGTTCAACGAGAAATCGACTATGTGAAAATACATGTGAATATGACCATGTGATGAATAAGTGCAGGTATATGTTTGTGAAAATTTATGAGCAATGTGGTCGATTGTTGAGCGAACTTTCGGTAAGATGGAATGGAGTAAGTGAAATTTTGTAAGAGTGAAATTTGTAATAAAACAGTTTTGGACAGTAGCATTTGTGAAACTTTGAAATATCACCAAAAATCATGAAAATCAAATTATAGGTTGAATAAGATATGAAATTAAATCTTTTTGAGTCTATTTTCATATAAAGGAAATGGTGTAACTAAAAAAAGAATTTCATATTATGAGATATTTGAATTTTTGTGACACAGGTTCAGAATGATTTTGGAATCCCCTATTTTGACTTTGAAATATCATTAAAAATTGTACAAAAATAATTATGGGTTATAATTTATATGCTTAAAATACTTAATGAGTCTATTTTCAAGAGAAATAGACGGGAATATTAATCAAAACTCGTACTATGAGATAATCGATTTTTAGTAAAGAAAGGTTGAAGCTGTCAAGCAGTAGAACAGGGGTAACTTTGAAGAATAAATTGTACTTATTGGCTAGACCAAAAAGATATATGAGTCCAATTTCAGGAAAAATTTACGGATCTTAATTTGGAGTTCCGTAGCTCCAGATATAAATAATTTAGTAACTATGACTCGAGAAAATAGCATGAACAGAAAATAAGTAAAAGTGTAATTATGATTATATTTCCATGGAATCATGTTTATAATTTGCTTATTATTTTCATATGGACTTACTAAGCTTTAACCTTACTCCCTCCTTTCCATTTCTTTTAGTGTTGTCAGGTCGGCTCGGGGTTGGAGATCGTCAAAGGCAGCATCACATTATCAAGCCAATACTTTTGGAATATTGTTACATATGTTAGAATTATCAAGTGAGTAGTATGTATAGGGACCTAGTTCTATGACATGTGTTATTATGATTTGGCCAAATGTATTAGCCTATTTGAGCTATTGTATATGGCCATGAGATGTGGGTTATATTGATTAAGGCTTGTAAGTATATCTTGTCAAGTTATGATTTATTGCTTATGATGTGAAGATATGATTGTGTTTGTTTGTCATGCATGGTTGGAAATATTTCATGTGTGTTGAATGCATGTTTTATGACCATGAATTAAATGTGTAATATGGAGATAAATAATAATGCTTTGAACATGGAGTTTGATGATAAGTTGAAATAAATTGGCACAAAGATAACTATGATATGGCTAGTCTTAGCTTAATGTGGGAATGTGTAACACATGCATGTTGATAGGTACATGATATATTTGTATCATAATTGAGGATGTTGAATGCCATTAGATCCATCTATATGTGTGTGCATGTAAGGATAACAAAAAGACTTAGAAAATAGCCTAAGAGTTAACTACATGGGATGAGACACAGCCGTGTGTCTTAACCGTGTGAGGGACATGGCCTGGTGATACAGGGTTGTGGCCTGGCTATATGGTTCAATTTATTTGTAGATGTCATAAATAGAGAGTTACATGGCCTGAGGGCACGGGCGTGTGAACCTGTTTCATGAGAAAATTTTTTACGTTTTTCCCAGAGTTTTCCAAAGTTCTCGGTTTAGTCCCGAACCCTTTCTAAATTATTTTTTGGGCTTCGTAAACCCAAATAAAGGACTATGTGCATGTGATTGAATGTTTTGAAATATGAATGAAATTTTATGGCTTGGTTTACATGATTGTCTGCGTTTAAATCCGTTAATGCCTCATATCCTGTCCCGGCATTGGACACAAGTAAGGGGTGTTACAAGTTTTGTACCTAGTGCATATTCTTCCAAAATCGCGATGTAAATCTCAGATCTCAATCCGAAACAATGGAAACAGGTATATCGTGTAATCTCACAATCTCGGAGATATACAACTCGGCAAGCTTGTCAAGCGAATAGTCCGTTCATAAACAGAGAGTTACATGGCCTGAGGGCACGGGCGTGTTGATGGCACATGGGCGTGTGACCCTATTTCATGAGAAAAATTTTTACGTTTTTCTCAGAACTTTCCAAAGTTATCGGTTTAGTCTCGAACCCTTTCTAAATTATTTTTTGGGCTTCGTAAACCCAAATAAGGGACTATGTGCATGTGATTGAATGTTTTAAAATATGAATGAAATTTTATGGCCTGGTTTGCATGATTGTCTGCGTTTAAATCCGTTAATGCCTCATATCCTGTCCCGGCATCGGACACAAGTAGGGTGTGTTACAAGTTTTGTACCCAGTGCATATTCTTCCAAAATCTCGATGTAAATCTCGGTTCTCTATCCGAAATAATGGAAACAGGTATACCGTGTAATCTCACAATCTCGAGATATATAACTCGGCAAGCTTGTCAAGAGAATAGTCCATTCGTACCAGAATGAAATGAGCCAATTTCGCCAACCTGTCAACAATAACCTAGATCGCATCTTTCTTACTCGGAGATAGGGGAAAACCCGAAACAAAATTCATAGTCACTATATCCCATTTCCACTCGGAAATCATAATAGGCTGCAGTAAACTAGACGGTACTTGATATTCAGCTTTAACTTGTTGACAAATCAAACATTTAGAAACGAACTCTGAAATGTCACGTTTCATACCATGCCACCAATAGAGCTATTTCAAATCATTATACATTTTCGTGCTTCCCGGATAAACAGACAAACGACTACTATGTGCTTCGTTCAAAATCATCTGAATCAACTCTGAATTTCTCAGAACACATATTCGGCCTTTGAATCTTAAAAAATTATTGGAATCAACTTGAAACTCTGAATCAGGTTTTGAATCACATTGAGCTCGTTTTGCTAACACTTCATTATCAACTTTCTGAGCTTTACAAATCTACTGTACAAATAACGGTCTCGCTTTTAACTCAGCTACAATCGATTCATCATCAAATAGAGCCAACTGAGTATTCCTTGCACATAAAGCAAACAAAGATTTCTCACTTAATGCATCAGCAACAACATTTGTTTTTCCCGAATGATAGTCAATCACTAGCTCGTAATCTTTTAGCAATTCTAGTTATCTTCGCTGTCGCAAATTCAAATCCTTCTAACTCATCAGGTATTTCAAACTTTTATGATCTGAATAAATGTAGCATTTCTCACCAAACAGATAATAACGCCAAATCTTCAATGCGAACACAATAGCTGCTAACTCTAAATCATACGTTGGGTAATTATTTTCGTGCGGTTTCAACTGTCTCGAGGCATAAGCTATGACTTTTACTTCCTGCATCAAAACGCAACCTAGACCATTCAACAATGCATCACTAGAAATCACAAATTCTTTACCCGATTCTGGTTGTATTAACGCTGGAGTTTCAGTCAAAAAAGTTTCAACTGATCAAAACTTTTCTGACATTTATCTGACCACTCAAACTTTATATCTTTCTGAAGTAATCTCATTAACAGAGTCGCAATCATCGAAAAGCCTTTTACAAACCGTCGGTAATAGCCAGCTAGTCCCAGAAAACTATGGACTTTAGATACATTACTCGGAGGCTTCCAATCCATAATCGCAGAAATCTTGCTTGGATCAACTCGAATACCCGATGTTGACACAATATGCCCCAGAAAACCAACCTTACACAACCAGAATTCACATTTATTAAACTTCACATATAACTGTTTATCACGAAGATTCTACAATACAATTTTTAAATGCATGGCATGCTCAATTTCATCTCTCAAATAAATCAAAATATCATCTATGAACACAACAACAAATCGATCTAGGTACAGTCTGAAAATACGGTTCATTAAATCCATAAAGACAGCAGGTGCATTCATTAGTCCAAAAGGCATAACTAGCAATTCGTAATATCCGTACCTCGTTCTAAAATAATTCTTTGGCACATCAGAGTCTCTAACCCGCAACTGATAATAGCCCGATCTCAAATCTATTTTCAAAAATACTGTAGCCCCTTTTAATTGGTCAAAAAAATTGTCAATTCGCGGTAGAGGATATTTTTTCTTAATCGTCACTTTGTTAAGTTATCTGTAGTCTATACACATTCTCATCGTGCCATCTTTCTTTTTCACAAACAATATAGGAGAACCCTAAGGCGAGAAACTCAGTCTTGCAAACCCTCTATCTGTTAACTCTTACAACTGAGCTTTCAATTCTTTTAACTCTATCGGAGCCATTCTATACGGAACTATCGATATAGGAGTCATTTCCAGCACTAATTCAATACCAAATTTAACCTTTCGAATCGGTGGTAAACCTGGTAACTCTTCAGGAAACAGACACACAACTGGCACATACTCAATCTTCTTTTCAGTCACTTTCGTATCAAGCACATAAGCCAAGTAAGCTTCACAACCCTTTCTCACATATTTCTGAGCTAACATCGATGAAATTACTGCTAGCAAGCCATTCAGATCATCTGACTCAATTCGGATAATTTCAGTATTCTGACATCTCAAATCAATCATCTTTCGTTTGCAATTCACAACAGCATCATGCAACATTAGCCAATCCATACCCAAGATTATATCAAACTCGTCAAATGGCAACAATATCAAATTAGCTGGAAAGCAATTATCCCGAATCATCAATGGACAATTCTTGCACACTTTATCAACCAACACACACTTGCCTAAGGGGTTCGATACTCTAATTACAAATTCAGTAGACTCTACAGGCAAAGTCTTACAGGATACTAAATTCACATAGATATACGAATGAGTTGACCCTATATCTATCAATGCAATAAATTTAGTATCATAAAGAGTAAAACTACCGGTGATAACATCTAAAGATTATGCTTCTTCGTGAGCACGAATAGCGTAGGCTCGTACAGGTGCTCTAGCATCAGATCTTGCAACAGTGTCTCTTATCACACATCTACCACCACTCACATTTCCCGTGTTTCTGGGTGGTCTACCTTTAGCTGCAGTGTTACTCAGCCTCGTATTCTGTACCATATCTTGCTCAGCCAACTCTGGGCAATCTCAAATAAAATGATCTAATAATCCACATTTAAAACAAGCCCTATCATTCAATCTACAATCACCGAGATTTCGTTTACCATAATGTTTTCATTCAGGTCGGCTAGGCCTCGCACTTCCAACACTAGCTATCGAAGTAGATGAAGCTTTCAAGCTCGACTGTTGTCTCACTCGATCTCTGTTTAAATGTCCCAACAGATGCATTGGAATGATTAAACGAGTCTCGAAATTTCTTTGATGCAGAATGATACAGCTTACTCATTGATCTCTTTTTCAAATCTCTAGCTTCTGAGTCTGCTTTTCTCTTTTCTTTGCTGAAACCCTCGGCTTTACAAGCCTTTTCAACTAAAACAACAAATTCTTCTATTTCCAGAATCTCAACCAAAAGTTTTATATCTTCATTCAGCCCGTCAACAAATCTTTTACACATGATCTCTTCAGTGGAAACATATTCCCGAGCATACTTGCTTAATCATACAAATTCTTTTTTCATACTCGATCACAGTCATTCGACCTTGTTTCAATTCTAAAAACAGTTTATGTTTCTAATCTAGAAATCGTTGACTTATGTATTTCTTTTGGAATTCAGATTGGAAGAACTCCCAAGTAACTCATTCTCTAGGAACCACAGATGTTAATGTTTTCCACCAATGATATGCATTATCTCTAAGCAAAGATACAACACACTTGATACATTCATCTGGAGTACAGGACAATTCATCAAATACTCTGATTGTGTTCTTGAGCCAAAACTCAGCCCTCTCAGCATCATCATCAACTGTAGCTTGAAACTCTTCAGCCCCGTGTTTACGTATCTTATCCACTGGCGGCTTACTCAATCAAATAAGATCTATCACTTGTGGCACAATTGGGACTTGTTGAGGAATAGGTGGGGGTAGAGGTTGTTGAGCAACCGGATTCGTTCGAACGAACTCCATGAACCACTCACTCATCATCTAAAAGAAGGCTTGCTTAGCCTCTCCCTCTTGGCTACTAGAAATAGGCCAAGAATCAGCTGACGCTACCCCTTGAGTAGGAGCGGGTGCATTACTTTCCACATCATCAGCTATGGCTCGATCGGGATCAATTTGCTATATAAAAACATATTTTAACTATCAGGAATCTTCACACTATCACAGTTTATATATATGGCATGTATAGCTAGACTCTTACACACTACGTTAGTTCCAGAATCGACTAAACAATAACTCTGATACTAATTAAATGTAACACCCCTAACCTATATCCGTCATTGAAATAGGGTTACGAGGCATTACAGATCAACCACAACATAAATCATACATTTGTGCAATCGTTACTAAAAACCCATTCATCTCAATCATTTTGTCCCTTATAAGGTCCTACAAGACCTTAAAACATGCTTAAAAGTGGTTTGGGACTAAACCGATAACATTTGCAAACTTTGAAAGACTTGGAAAAAAATTTCTGATCTAAGGGTTACACGCCAGTGTGAACAGGCCGTGTGCCTCACACGGCCACCAGACACGCCCGTGTCATGGGCTGTGTGAAAATAGAGCATACATACTAACTTGTACCAAACGGCCGAAGACACACCCATGTGCCATGGTCGTGGGAAAACTGGAGGGTTACTGACTTAGGTCACACGGCCAACCACACGCCCATGTGTCAGCCCGTGTGCCACACACGACCAGTAGACACGCCCGCATGTCTAGGCCGTGTCAAACCTGTAGGTATATTGCTTTAATTCAAAAGGGTACCCCAGGGGACACACGGCCGTGTAACATGACCGTGTGTCGTACACGGCTGAGACACACGCTCGTATCTCTGCTTGTGTGGACAAAAAAAATAGGCCATTTGCAAAGCCAATTTGCCACCCTTTTCTCATGCACACTTAGCCATCAAAATAGTACCATTTAACACATATATAGGCAACTAAAAACATGTCGATCCATACACATATCATTCCATCTATTCACAACCATTTCAACCACTCAATTTCATATTCAAACATACCAAATCATTATGCCAAAATCATCACAACTTACCTAATTTCCATATGCATTAACTCATCTACTTATCCTCTATTTTAAGTTACATAACACACCATATCATCATCTCAAATCAAACCACAATATGCCAACTTTCAAGAATTAGTACAACAATTAATAACTAATCAAAACAACAACCATTTAGCTATATCAACAACTATGGCAAACATACCAAAATAAGCCAACATATAATGCATTATATACATCAAATACATGTCACTTATCAAACACAATTCAAGCCAACGTAAATGGCCATACACATCACCATTTACAAGCCAAATCTCATGGCTAAGATCATAACTCAAAACATACCAAGATAACACTAGCCTATACATGCCATATACCCTATATACAAAGTTCCAAAAGTACTAACAAGTAGTCGATAGTGTGATGATGGTTCCCGATGATCTCGAATGTCTGAGCTTGCTTCGATAATCTATAAAATAGGGAAAGAACATACAAAGTAAGCTTCAAAAGCTTAGTTAGCCATATACAAATAAAGTCAACACATGGATATTTGCATATCAATTCAAATATGTTAAACATAGCTAACCACATTCAAATTTACAAACCTTTCTCATTGAACATATACTCAATGTCTTAATCAAGTTCATCAAATATTTTCCCTTTTCAATACTCATATGAATTTCGTACATACCTGAGTCACTTAGCTCATTCACATATTCTTTCTCGACTTGACTTTGCCCATTGAACCATTTGAAATCATTAAGGATACTTAGAAATCACATAAGCTCATACAATGCCATATCCTAGATATGGTCTTACATGTTATTACATATCGATGCCACTTTCCCGGACAGGGTCTTACACGAAATCGATTAATGATGCTAATGTCTGAGACATGGACTTACACGTAATTTCAATACAATGCCAATGTCCCAGACATGGTCTTACATGTAATCACATCTCAGTAACCTAATGTCATGACATTTGTATCCTATACTATTCCTAAGGTTAGTACGGGACTTTCGGATATCGAAACTTCATTATTTCTTGCTCATATTTGCTTTTTCCACATTCATAACAATTCTATAGCAAATAAACACATATAATTCAATTTAAAGACATTTATTTGCATATGAAATTACCTCGTAGTCGGAAAAGAGAAACCGGATCGACTATTTGATAACTTTCGATTTCCCTCGATCTAAATCCGATTTCTCTCGTTCTTGATCTATATGAATTCAAAATTAAATCTTTTATTCCTCAATTCATTCAATTTCATCCAAACCACGCAATTTGGGATATTTTACACATTAACCCCTATAATTTCACATTTTCTCAATTTAGTCCTAATTTTATAAAAACACAAAATTCATGAGATTCAATTTAACTCATGCTTGACCGAATTTCATAGGGACCTTTAGCAGCCCAAAAATCTTATTTTTTTACACTTTTAACCCCAAATTTTCATCTTTTCACAAATTAATCCCTAATTTGTATTTTCTCTAAAAATCACTGAACAAAACTTCAATATCTATCATCAAACTTGCATAATTCATCATCAAACATCATAAAACTCATGGGTTCATCAATGAAAACTTTCAAAATTATCAACACTTTCAAAAATTGTGGCATGGGTTAGCTAGAACACGAAGCAACGATCACAAAAACGTAAAAACATTAAAAATCGAGCTAAAAACTCTTACCAATTAAGCTCCCCAATTGATCGAACCCTAAAATGAACTTAATGTTTTCTTCTTCCACCACATTCAGCGAAAGAAAGATGAAATGAAGCTTAATTTTTAACTTTGTTTTATTTAATTTAACTTATTTACAAAATGACATATTTACCCTTAATGAATAACATTAAAATTCCACTAACTATTGGCATAAATTTCCATCCATTAATCAAATGGTTTATTAACATCATAAGGACTTCCACCATTTAATTTCATAGCAATCAAGCACTTTTAACATATAGAATGCAACTTTTGCATTTTACGCCATTTAGTCATTTTTCTCAAATTAAGCTATTAAATGATAAAACTAACTCACGAAATTTTCACACATATTTATTCACATGCTATAAACACTAAAAATATAATTAAAATAATTTTATGACCTCGAATTTGTGATTCTGAAACGACTATTTTGATTTAGCTAAAACCGGGCTGTTACAAATAACATATAAAGTAAATATAGACTATTGGCAACTCATCTAATAGAATCATGATCCAAGGGAGTGTCTTGGGAAATTTTGATTCAATCCAATCCCTAAACATCATGCTCCCCAGAAATTTGATCTTCCAAAAAAGGCTAAAAATCAACCAAATAATCAAGAAAGCCTAAATTCAAGGTTCAATAAATTTTCAACACCTTAATTTAGAAACTATCTCCATACAGATTTGGTGTACAGGGGAGTAGACACTCCCTTTGGCACTAAATTTTCAGTTTTATTTTTTCAAGAGATGGTTTGAAGGAATTGATAAAGAAATATCATTGATTTCTAGTTGGAGGGAATGTTTATCGAATCTAGACCTTTAGGGTTTCCAGTGCAAAAAACACATACAAAATCATCAACAATATTAATATGCTAATATTGAGATATAACATTTTTGTGCAGCCTATGAATGTTGCACATAATTCCATTAAATTTCAAAAGTTTGAGTATATTGATTTCAAGTCATTATATCTAGATTGGATAAAGACACCATCTTAACAAGTAAAATTCATTTTAGATTCATATCAATTCAATAAATATACATCAATTTTTTTTTTTTACTTATAACTTATCATTCTTTATCCTGTAGATTTTATTGGAGTGTTATCTAAGATTAGCATTGTTGTTCCAAAAGTTATTAAAAGGGAAAACCATTTTGAAGTGCATGTTAGATATTTGAGATGCTGAGTATGTCATATGAACTTTAGTTTTCAATTCTTTACACTTATAACGTTTACCTTATAAACAAATTTGCGCCCGAAACAATTAAATGTCACATACACATAACTAATTGAATTACATTTAAATTTCTACTTTGGTTTTCCTATTTATACATTTTACAATTTTGTATGACCCTTTTTTTTTATTTGCCAATGAATGTTAGAACGATGTACTAATCTGGAAATTACTTCATTATCTATCACTAAAGCCGAAGGGGAGGGAGTTGGATCAGAACTTGGAGTAGGGAGTGGTAGGGGGAAAGTGGGCTATTTTGGGTCCAAAAAGCTACTAATGAAACCAATACAATTTGATTTGAGGCTTCACATTCATTATGTCTGAAAATGAATTGAATGGGAAAAGAAAGGGAATAATAGAAAAGATGCAATCTTTGTCATTGGAAATACTTCAGATCCTACAATGTAAAACCCTCATCTCACTTTAGGGTAAAAGCTTTTGAAAGAAGTGTGGTCAAAAACCCAGAATCCAGTTTTGCTTCATTCAACCCTTCTTTACTCAATCACTTCAAAATTATCTTCCTTTTTGACACTTTGAAAATATATGTTTCAACTTTGAATCCCAGTGAGGAAGAAAAAAACAAAAAGCTATTATGTCATAAAAAAACCTTAACAAATGCAGATAAAAAAATTAATTAAACCCTTGTATTAAATTTGCACCAAATTAAACTCTTATCGTTAACTAAAAAATCAATTAAGTTCATTCGTTAATAATTTTCGCCATTGACCATATTGATCGTTAAAATGAATAGTCGAATCAATCATATAATGATATGTGGCAACTTCTAATTTAATATAATATTGTTCTATAAAATGATTAAAAATCATAAAGAATAAGAAAAAATTTATCAAAGAGGGTTAAAATTATTAAATATTAAAAATAGAAATTAATGTAAACTTATAAATATTATAAATATTATCAAAATATAAAAGAAATCTAATAAATTATAAAAAATTATCAAATCAATAAAGCATGTAAAATATTTAAAACAATAAATACATAAAAAAATAATAATAAAATTACATTTTAACTCTTATAAAAATATATGTTTTAATTTTGACCCATTAAATTTTTTTTTTGGCTGCTGACCCAAATATAATTAATAAATTTATCTACAATTGAATTAAGAAAATCTAAGGATTCATTTATATGATTCAATTATATGTCAGAACAAGAGGAACGAAGAAAGGAGGAGGAGATAAAGGAGAAAATAAAGATTGGAGGAAGTGGGATAATGAGCAGCGAGTCATTTGAATTGTCAGAAATGGATTTTCAGTATATGAATCAGGTATTTTTTTAGTTGAATTATTTGCTGTTTACTTCAATAACACTGCAACCCTTGAAATACAGTGGAAATTTTTCTAAAAGGCGTAGTTAGGCCAATAACTGGATTGCATAGCATCCATTGTTCTGTCATTGGATTCGACACTAAAGTTTGATGATGTCATTGTCAATTTTAAAGCTTTTGCCTTTTGGGGCTATGCGCTAAGCTGATGTTAGAAGTATACAGTGTTTCATTTTTTAAAGTTCAATTTCGCTAACATTTACAATTATATTAATATAAGATTTTTATTATATAAGTAATTTTCAAAATTTGTCATGTCTTTTTAATAGGACACTTAATTTATATTATATAAAATTTAAATATATTATTATATTTTTTTGAAAAAAGTTACTTTTATATATTATTATTTCTTGTCAATTTTTATATTTTTATATATTTTTAAATTTATTATTATATTTTTAAAAATATTTATGTATTTTATATGTTTCTTTTAATTTTTACAATTAAAATTAAATTGGTATCATTTATAAATTTTAAAAGTTAATTTTTAAAATTATGACTAATTTGATATAATATGTAAAATTGATGGCTAAATTATTGATATACCAATTTTTTGTAATTGACACGTCAACTTTTATTTGTGATTTTAACTAAAGTAATTAAAATAACCGAATTACGTAACACGATGGCTTAAATTACAAAATTATATTATTTTAAATGTCAAAAATATTTTTTATAATTAAGTGAATACTAATTTTGATTACCCTATGTAAAATTAATGATGGCATTAATATAAAATGATTTAAATAATACGAATGCAAATTCTTAAAATTTGACAGTACAAACTTGTTTATCGAATTAAAATAGCAAAATAATTTATTTTATCGAAGAACAAATGCTTCGCTAAATTGTTTTTTTTTAAATATGCTTCGTTAAATGTTAGATTTCAAAAGTTCATACAGTAATATTTTTTTGTCAATAATTATACTTGCGTGCACCACCATCGAAAATGTAGAATTTAAATTACTTAAATTTATAAAAATTATTATTTTTTATTATAACATAAAAGGTTTTATCGGTATAAAAGCTCTTAAAAATCAAAAATTTAATTAAGTCATTTCACTTAATCTGTACTTAATTGAATTTTTGTCATTAATTAAAAAATTAATTAAATTCCTCTTTTGGCTTTGATCATATTGATCATTAAAATTAATCAACAAACCAATCAAATGAGGATACATGACAGTTTTGATTTAATTTTTTATTTTTCTAATAAAATTATAAAAAATTAAAATTTTAAAAATATTTTTTAAAAATATTTATATAAACTTATAAAGATTATAAAACTTATAAATATTATAAAAATACAAAAAATTATAAAAAAAGTCTTTTATTGCTTCCTCATTTTAAAAATTAAACCTTAAAATCAAAATAAACACATGACATCGATTAACTGTTAGATAAAAAGAATAACCTTCAAATCGTTGAAATCATTTTCATGTTGAATCAAATATTCGTAACCATCCACAAATAAAATAACAATTTTATCTTTAACTTATTATTATTTTTATTTATTATTTGTTATCTTGAATTTTTATAAACCTTGCGAAATATTCTACGTTATAAAGTAATTTTCGGAGTTTAATCAATTAATAAATGCCTGAGGGTGAAAATTCTGGGACTGGAGCCAACGTTTAATCAATAAGCCTAGGGATGAGGTAAACGATGAGCGGCAACGGCAGCCATGGGCAAAAGGCAAGGGCTCAAAGTCAAAGGTAAGCAATTGACATGACCAACCATAAGAACCTAATTTAATACACTTTTTCGAGTGACTAAAAAGAAACTCTATTTTTTCAATCATTTTTTAATTTAGTTTAAGGGTCCGCTTACCAAAAAAATAAAAATTTTAGTTGAATCTTACCTAAAAACAATTAACTTAAGTTAATTTCCATAATAAAAACCATTAATTGATGGATTCCATCATTAAAAGTACTAATGTAATTGATGATAGCTATTAAAAGATGATGACACGTGACATGTCATGTGAAAAGATAATGATGTGATATGCTATGTTGTACACATAAATTTCAGATCAAATATTAACTTAAAAATTTAAAGTCAAATTTTATTAATAACTTAAATAAATAGTTACAATCTCTCAAGTTTCTTAAAAACAATTAAAAACAAATAAATCGTTTAATTCCTCTTTTTATTTGGGCTTCAATCTGAGTTATTTAAATTTGATCTTAAATGGATGTGAGTTATTTCAAATGTCATGTTGAATTGTTCTTAAAATTGGTTTGGATCTCCTTTCTTTAGTTGAATTGGATTGAAATGCGGTTTTCTTTAAGAATAGTTTTTAACTCCCTCTCCATGATTGAACTGGATCAAAAGATAATTTTTTTTTCAAAACGAGTATGGTGTTTGTCAAAATTTCTACAAAGATTTCTATAAAGAGCCTTTAGACTTCTTGAACTTGTATATGTATAGAATGGCTTGAGGTGATCTCCTTTATTGTGTCATACACTTAAATAAAAGACACTTTTTGTAGTGTTTAACTAATTCATTTAAATGTTCAACAAGAAATAGAGACAAAATAATCATTTCATATCATCAATTAATTATTGTATTTTTAATTAATAATAATATATTATTTATTATTTATCTCTTAATTAATTTAAATTAATTAGATAAAAATAATTATGACATAGTATATAATATCATCACTTTCACCGATGGTAATTTTGACATAACCTACAATAATTTTGACTTGACATACTTTGTGATTAGTTCAAAAATTTCTTCACCTACACACGTTAGCAAAAATGAAATTTAAAGTTTTTAAAAAATTAATAAATAATTAACAAATTTTTACATCTAGAATAAACTTGGACTAATGGTTGTCCAGGTTCATTTGAATGTAGACAATTAATTTATCCAAATTGATTCTAGATGAATGCAAAACTATTATAAAATTAAAAATCATAGAAAGGTTAATAATTATTTAACAATTATAAAATATTAAAATATTAAAATATTTAAAAAGTATTATAATTTATAAAAGTGTTCAATATAAAATTGGTACCTAAACTTGCCCACTTCTCCCAAATTGATACTTAACGTTTTTTGTCCCATATTGGTACCCGAACTTTTTCTCCGTCAACTAGTTTAATACTTTTTTAACGCCGTTAAATATGATATATGTGGCAGAAAAAAATGTGACACGTGGCATAATGGAATCATCATGATGTCATAATTTATTTTGTTATCACTTTTTCTTTTTTTTTCTTTTTCCCTTTTTTTTATTCTTTCCTTTCCCTTTCCTGTTCTAGTTTCCAATTTCTTTTATTTTTTTTCTTTTCTTCTTATTCTCCTCCTCTCTTTCCAAACCCTAGTCGCCACCAGCATACACCATAGCCGCACTCCGACGCTATCACTAGCGTTCATTCTCTGATCCAAATCATGGCACTGAAATGACGGAAATGTGCAAGTGTACACAATCGCAACAAATAATAAAGTGACAAGTAAATGTCGAGTTATCGTACCCATAGGGACTGTGAAAAGATTTATTTATGAATACTATTTAAAACACTTTGGTGAAGAAAAATTATTTTGTTTGAAGAGGGTGATTAAAAACTAAGATTTTAAACTAAGTAAACTAAATAAATAAATCTCAAATGCACGATTTCAAAATACAATTTTAATCAAGATGATATAATTGTGTTAGATTAATTACATTTCTTAACTTAGAATTATTAAACTCATGTTTATATTGTTACAAATAAATTCACGGAAACTCGGTAATTTGCTAACTTATGAACATACTCATCTACCAAAATCCATTTATCTCTTGGACATATCCCTATGTCAATTTAATCAATTAAACAAATCTTAATAGGCAAATATGTTATAGCACATACATACTTATTAAATTGAAATAATCTCTTAAACATATTCCTATGTCAATTCAAACAATTAACTCGATTTAATAAGCACATAAAAGACTATGTGAGGTAACAAAGTATCCTTATGTAATATCCCGAATTAGGGCCTAATCGGAATAGTGGTTTCGTGACCACAAATCTGAGATAGAAATAATTATTTTATGATTATTTTGAGGTCTATGATATGATTTCATGATTGTGTGAAAATTTCGTGAAGAAATTCTATGCATAAAGTGCTTAATTTGAAGTTAGGGACTAAATTGAATAAGTTGCAAAACTTGCATTCTAGAAGTTTCTAGTATGAAATTGCCTTGAAATATTAATTAGGAGGTCTTAAATAGAAATTTGACCAATTTCAAAGTTTATGGACAAATATTGGACATGAATGGAATTTTTGGAAAGTTTAGTAGTAAGGGCATTTTGGTCATTTAGGGGTAAAATAAATTAAAATACAAAATTAAAAGCCAATTTTGCTCATCTTCTTCACGATGGACGTGTATACCAAGGGAGACTCCATGGATAGGGTTTCCAAGCTTCCAAGCTCGATTGTAAGTCCGTTCTAGCCTCATTTTTAATGATTTTTACATTTTTGGAGTCCCGGTAACTTGATTTAGCTTATCCTAGCAATAATTCAACCTAGGGTTCATATTTGGAAAAATACCCATAGGTGAAATTTGTGTATTTTGGTGTTTTATGATAGAATATGAAGTTTTAAATTATGTTAGACAACTTGTGCTACTCGGTTTTAAGTGAAAACGAGCAAAAGGGCTTAATCGGTAAAAATACCTAATAGTCATAAGTATATGTTAGAGTGAGAATTTGATGTTACCATAGAAGGGAAAAATGATCAGCATGTCATAAAACATAAGAAAATAGGATGAAGTTTAATTTCTGAACCTTGGGGCAAAAGTGCAACTATGCAAAAGTTTAGGGGTCAAAATGAAAATTTTTAAAAATATGATTTTTTGACCCGTATGAATAGTGTGACTAATTATTAGGCTAAATGTGATATTATAGATAAAGGAAATCGAGATTCAGGCTTAAATCGGGAAAATACAAGGTTATGGACTAAAATGGTAAATTGCTGTTTCTGGATCGAGGTAAGTTCGTATGATAATAATAATGCAATGTTATGTTTGAATTATATTTCTTACTATTATTGCATATATTGTATGATTTAATATGTTGGAAAAGTTGATGGAATGGTGTTTATGATGTGGAAATATGACATGAAAGAATGTTACATGAGATGCAAGAAAATGGTGATACATGCCAAGTAATTTATGAAATATGTGATATATGTTATGTAAATTCTTAAAAGCTCATTTGATATTTGAGTTGTGTCTTATTATACTATGAATGGACAATTGGTACTATGGATAGTGAGATCGACACTTCGAGTAAATTCGTACATAAATAATCTATCGATTCTTTTTATGTTATTATATTTAATATCATATGAAATCTGGCTGCCTATCAAATGGTTATTTGATGTAAATTATGAATTTAAATTGATTACGAAAAATTTAGTAAAGTGTTGAAAAGTGAGGAATTTCCCGATTGAACCTTCGGAATAAAAACGATACGAATGATCTATTGTGAGGTCGCATGTGTAGTACTAAGTGCAGGCTACTATGCGTACCCAAAAACTGTGATCACGTGTGTAGTACTAAGTGCAGGCTACTATGTGTATCAGATGGTTAGGTCACGTGTGTAGTACTAAGTGCAGGCTACTACGTGTACCGGATAATTGGTCACGTGTGTAGTACTAAGTGCAGGCTACTATGTGTACCGGATAATTGGTCACATGTGCAGTACTATGTGCAGGCTACTATGCGTACCAGATAGCTTTGGCTACAAGTGTGAAAATATGTGCAGGCAATTGAGTATCAGTTATTATTCCGAAGAGTTCAACGGGAAAATTGATTAAGTAAAAATACAATTGAACATGATTATATGATGAATAAGTGTAGGTATATGTTTATGAAAAATTATGAGCAATGTGTTCGATAATTGGGTGAATTTCGATAAGACAAAATGGATTAAGTGGAATTATGGAAGAATGAATTTTAGTGGTAAAATAGTGTTGGACAGCAACAGTTGCATGACTTTGAAAATTCACTAAAAATTGTGGAAGTTGAATAAAAATGAAAATGATATATGAAAATAAAGCTTAATGAGTCTATTTTCACATGAAAGAAACAGGGGAAGCAAAAGAATTCTATATTGTGTGATATTTGAATTCTTGTGAAACAGGGTCTGAATGAATGTGAGATTCCCTATTTTGACTTTAGAAATTCACCATAAATTTTAAAAAAATTATTAAGAGTCATACCTTACATGGATTGATTTCTTATTGAGTCTATTTTGAAGGAAAACAAACTGCATGGTCGTTGGAATTCTGTACAGGGAGAAATTTGGTTCGTAGTGTACAGAGGTCAGAGTAGTCGTACTCTAAAACAGGGGAGACTTTAATTAATAAACTGTACTAATTGGATGAACCAAAAATTCTGGAAATTTTATGGGAGAAATATATATGAATCTAGTTTCAAGGAAAATTAATGAAACTAAATTTAGAGTTTTGTAGCTTCAGATATGAATGATTTAGTAACTATAACTCGATAACACATCTTAACCTGAATATGTGTAATTGTACAATTATAGTGTTTTATCTTGAAAAGCATGGTAGTAATTGCTTATTATTTTCATATGAACTTACTAAGCGTAAAGCTTACCCATCCTCTCCATTTCTTTAGTATTGGCAGGTCGGCTCGGGGTTGGAGATCGTCGGAGGCAAAATCACACTATTAAACTATCATTTTTGGAAAATTAATTCAAATATTAGAAATATCAAATGAGTGGCATGTATAGGAAGTTGGTTTGTGATATGTATTTTTATTATGATTTTGACCTTACGTATTAGTCTGTATTGAGTTATCGTATATGATCATGAGATGTGGTCCTTATCCATTATGGTTTATAAGTTTAATTAATCGTGCCATGTCCTACGTTTTGATGCGATGATATAGTTAGCTTTGTTTGTTATGCATGTGTTCGAAAAGTTTTGAATTAAATGAAATTTTATGGCCCCGTTTTCGTCTATGTGTATTGTTAAGTCTGGTAATGCCTCGTACTCTGTTCCGGCCTTGGATACGGGTAAGGGGTGTTACACCTTACCTTGAAACAGTTTAATCACAATAATCTTGCAAGTTATGCAAGGCAATTCTATCGTCAGATACCGTTGCTAATTTAACCCTCAGCTACCTTAAATGATTAAACATGCACTGATTATATGTTATAGCACATACATACTTATTAAATTGAAATAATCTCTTAAACATATTCCTATGTCAATTCAAACAATTAACTCGATTTAATAAGCACATAAAAGACTATGTAAGGTAACAAAGTATCCTTACCTTGAAACAGTTTAATCACAATAATCTTGCAAGTTATGCAAGGGCAATTCTATTGTCAGATACCGTTGCTAATTTAACCCTCAGCTACCTTAGATGATTAAACATGCACTGATTATATGTTATAGCACATACATACTTATTAAATTGAAATAATCTCTTAAACATATTCCTATGTCAATTCAAACAATTAACTCGATTTAATAAGCACATAAAAGACTATGTGAGGTAACAAAGTATCCTTATCTTGAAACAGTTTAATCACAATAATCTTGCAAGTTATGCAAGGCAATTCTATCGTCAGATACCGTTGCTAATTTAACCCTCAGCTACCTTAGATGATTAAACATGCACTGATTAAGTAATGTGTCCATTAATTACAATTTCAATTCGTTTAAATAATTAATTCATTAGTTCTCTCACAATTATAATGCAAGAACAACTTAGGCATGATTTTACTTAATCAAGCATTTTTATCGAGGACTATAATAGCATAAACACAATTTTAATAATTTAAGAGGACGAAATGCAATCAACCCAACAAGAATTAAATTCAAGCTAAGTTGATTAAATTACTCATTCCAACAACATAAATATTCATAGATACGTTAATCACAAAAACAAAAAAAAAATTAGAGAGATAGGGAACAAGAATCAAATCTGGTGTTTTTTCATGGCTTGACTATGTTGCTCCGTTCTTCCTTCTTTCTGTCCTCGCTGATCAAGGCTACTATGAACACTCAATTTCTGCTCCAAAATGGCTCAAGAAAATCCCTTTCTCAAGATGAGAAATCGGCAAAAGAGCAAGGAACCTTGAATGGGAAAATGAGAGAAAAAGTGAAAGAAGAGAGAATAATTGTGAGAGAATAATTGTGAATGAGGGATGTGTTGAATGATCAGACAAGGGGGTTTTTATAGCTGAATGTAGCAACTGTAATTTGCTAAAAATAGTAGCCAAAGAGCCACCCCTTGGTCGGCCTCCCATGTGGTAAAGTTGATGGCTTCAACTTTGCTAAATATGGCTTAGGGCAAATCTACAAAGCCACCAATTGTGGAGGGGTTTAATTGCAATTTGAACAAGTCCTCAAGGGCCTCTTTGCAAGCTTAAATAATCAGCTAATAAGCTGAATTGCGTCAACACTTGGACGGTTTTGAGTTGCCTTTTTCTTAGCCGGTTCGGTTCACTCGATTCAGTTCAATTAGACCACTTTTTCATAATTAATTAATAATAATTTATTAACCCAAATTAACTTGGATATAAATTAAAATTAATTATATTATGAATTGATAAACATAATTTTAGACCGTCTTAGGCTGGAAGTTAATTTGCCTTGGTATTTCAAATTGTTTCTTGGTTTTATGCTTTTAGCGATTATACGCTTAGCCATTTTTGCCCTTTACATTTAAAATAACCAAAATTAATCAAAATTAATTATAAAATTAATTAAAATTCAACATGTTCATAATTTAAGTACAATTTAATTATTTTATAATAATTAATTATTTTTCGACAAGAATCTAACCAAATTCGCATGAATTTAAGTTAAAAAGGGTATGAAAAAGTGTGTAAATTTTTGCGTTTCCACACCCCCAAACTTAATTTATTGCTCGTCCCGAGTAAGGCACGAATTTTGAAAAAAATTTCTCGGAAACACCTTTGAAAAACTCCTTCAGAACAATATTTTTCTCAAAATTATGACTTTAATATACTTATGCTCAAAAATAATAAGTTTGATAGTTACGCTACTTAAGTATAGATATTATTCAAATTAATCTCAACAACTATTACAATAGCAAAATTAGACGAAATGTTTCCTTAACAAAGTCATGTTAACCATTACCCATTTGATTTTTATTCCCTTATTCAAGACTAAGCTGCAATCATTAAGTTTAACTTATGTCTTCATATGTTGATCATAGTAATTTCTCTCCATTAATGTAGGTAGCATAGAAACTTGAATCAATAGGTCTTTAGCAAGGTTGTAATGTGGCTAGGCTAGGGGTAGGTGAAAGATAGATAATTTTAGGCTTAAAACCCTAGACTCAGCGTTAATCGAACCTTCAGAATTTTTACCTTCGATGCACCAACTTACTTAACTTTCACATGCTCTTTTATACATCTATTTTCTTTCAAGTACATGTGCTTTTTAAATAAAAAAAAATCAATATGAGCACTTGCTTTATGTACTAAACTTTTTTGAGCATTTGATATTTCTTTCAACTCCACCAAACTTATTTTCAAAGAATAGTACTGAGTCTAGTGTTTGGGACAATTTAAATATAATTAAAAGAAAAAGTGATGGCTAAGTATTGCAAGGGTCCAAATAGAATTAGGCCATATAGTCTCAAAGTTGGGTTTCAAAGGATAAAATTTCATCATGGTTGGCTTGAAAGGCTCAAACGGTCCAAACAATAGTTGCGTCAATCATTTTCAACATTCCATGGTTACTAGGATTTCGCCTTAAGAAACTACTAAGTCAATTCTAAAGACTTAAACTTTCATGCATGCCTAACTTTCGTAAGGAACTAAAAATTTATGGTACGATTTGCATGCTTTATTAAAAATACATTCATATCATTATTAAGCTAACATAATAATTTATTGAAATAATAGAACTTTTTTTATACTGAAGTTTAGCATACTTAACAAAATTTCAAATTATTGAACAAAATATACCCTAATCATAATTAAAAGAAAAATTTATTCTAAGTGGAAATAATTCAATTTTTCCGTCCCCCTACTTAAAATGAACAAAGTCCTCATTGTTTAAAGTGAATAGATACTATACACCAGGTAGGATTCTAGAAAAGAGGAGGTAGTCAATTTGACTGCTTAAGTACCAAGCTCTCTCTAAATCCAATCCTAGACATGTATATATCAATTGCCAAACTTTATACTTTGCGACTTGCTAAAAAATTAATGATTTTCCTCTCTTATTTTATTAGGCAAGAAAAACATTCCTAAATAACTTAATCCTAAAATGACCTAAAAACAAAAAAAAAAGTCGAGATCCTCTCTTTTTATTTATTTGCAGATCCTTCTGAATTCGACTCATTTTTTGCTCCATCATTATTGCCTTTGCATGAATCGCTTGGCTCCTTCTTCGATAATGGACTCCATGGTTCAAATATAAAATCTGGAAACTCAGGCACAAAAATAAATGGGTCATTGTAAATTTTCTTAAAAGCACTTCTCATCGAGTCATCCCTTATTTTTTAATATCTCCAGTAAGCTTGTTGTTGTCATTGCATATGCTGTATTATGTCCATCAACATTGAGAGCTCATCTTGAAGATCTGGGCTAGGCGGTTGAGCTCTGAACATTGAAGTTTCGACATCAGGTTCAGCTTCTGGTTTCCTTGGTTCCGCCTTATCTGGGACTTCAACTGATTGCATTATGAGATCTTCTTCTTCTTCTTCGGGATCCTCACTTTTTTGAACTCATTGCTGTAAAAACAGATTCTTCAGCTATTCGGTAAAGGTCCCAATCTGTGATTGTGCCCTGGCTATAGCCTATCTTCTTTACGTTTGCAAGAATTTTAGCTTTCAAGCACAGAATTGTTATTGAAAAGGGAAAGTAAGCTAGGCCAGAATGTCTAACGGCACAATTCTGCATTTCTCTCAGGATGATTTTTCCCACATTAATGGTCTTTCCAGTTAAAATCAAGTATAATAAGACCATTCGCTCTAATGAAATCGTAATTCCATGTGAACTAGGCATAAGGCTGAATCGGATGAAATAGAACCATACCTTTGCGAGTGGTGTCAAATATTCTCTTCAACAAGTGTGGATTCCTTGCTTTGACACAGTCCATATAAAACCTGGAATTGTAAGTTCCTCAAGAATTTCTTATAAATTTTCAGGCTCTATATTACTCATCAAGGAAGAATAATCGTCGTTTTTGACATCAGGCAATTCAAAGAACTCATTGATAGCGTTTGAAGTTATTGGTACCTTGATTCCACGAACTGGAACTTCTGTCAACTCCCTTAAGGTTAAATTTGCATAGAATTCTCGCACTAACTCCTCATCCACACTAGGTCTCTTCTCACAAAACAATCCCAATTGAGGGTTTCAACAACTTGACGAATACGTGTCATAAAGTCTTTGTAGTTGCTCTATTTCAATATAAAGCCTTTCTCTGGATGCATCTGTTGATTTTTGAAGATACTCTCGTATCTTGCTTTGGCTTTTTCACAATGGAACTTGTTTTGTGTTTCATCAATTTGGACGCAGGCATGAGTTCTCTTGCGAGGCATGATTAACCTGAACAAAAGATGGGAAAAATTATTTCTCAAAAATTTAATTAATAAAAATTATTAATGATTCAATAAATTGAAAAATTAAATATTAGAATAAAATTAAAATTTAAGAGAAAATTCGGTCTTATCACCTTTTTTTAAGAACTCCTAAAAAAATGGTTAGAAAGCAAAAGAAGTCGATTTAAGGTAGGTTGGAGGATTTAGTTAAGGATGGATGAAGGTGTGTGTCACTCGGGTGTTGGAACACTGCTAGCTGGGTGGGTAGAAGGGCGCGGTAGGAGGCAACAGTGTGCGCGGAAGCTGGGCTGGGTGTGCGAGCAGCGTGTGGAGCCTCGTCGAGTAGGCCCGGTGTGAGCGTGTAGGCGCTAGGCACAGGTACGGGACACGACCTAGGTAGCTGGGGCTGGAGTAGCAGGCACTGAACAGGGCCAGGTGCGCAATGCAGCACTCGATGGGCAGGCATACGTGAGGTCTACTGGGCGTGTGCTGGCCGACTGCTGGGTGATGCTGTGGCTAAGGGCTTTGAGTGATGAATGAATGGAGGGAAGTAAGGGTGGAATTTATAGTGAGAGTAGTAGGAATTAGAGTAAAAGTCTTAGTAATTCTACTCAAAGTTAACAACAATTAATAATCAAATATATGCATATTAAATTATTAATGTTTGTTAATTTATTAAAACAAGATTAAAATTAAACTAATCCTAATTCCATGCCAAGTTGATAAAATTAATATATCAATTATAATAGATATAATTATATATTAAAGATTATCATCTTGTTATTATTTGTAAATTTTTTTAAAAAATATTTATTCTAGATGCCTTCGAAAATATTTACAAAAGAGGCACCTAATTTTATTATTTACAAAAGAGCAACCAAAATTTAAAAATAATTCAATTAAGTCCCTAGACTTAATGAAAATTTTAAATTGAATTGCAATTTAAAACTTAGATCAAAATTGTCCTTTTTATTTGAACAACCAAAAATTTAATTTTCTATTTAGGGAATAATTTCTCAGAAAATTATGTTAAAATCAATTCCCAAGAAAGATTGGAGGGGTGACAAGCGGTCCCGCTTAAGTTCTAATCTCCTAGACAGAATTTATTTAAACATACTAATCCCAAAAATATACCCTAAATCATTTATTAAAAAGGAAAATAAGAAAAATTAAACATCCAATAAAATGAACGAAATTTGATTCCGTTCAATCTTATCTCCCTAGTAATGTTTCAGACGCTTACCATTAACTTGAACATTACCGCCCTTACCTTGGAGTTCAACAACTCTGCATGGATAGACGCAATGAATCATAAATGGACCGGACCAACGTGATTTTAGTTTACTTGGAAAGAACCTTAATATGGAATTAAATAACAAGACTTGCTGACCTGCTTCAAATTCTCAAACTCGAATGTGCTTGTCATGCCATTTCTTAAGTCTCTCCTTGAGTAATTTGGCATTTTTGAACGAGAACATTCGAAATTCCTCTAGCTCATTGAGTTAGAGTATCCATTTCTCTTTAGCAAGCTTAAGATCCAAGTTGAGTTGTCGAAGGGCCTAGTAAGCTTTGTACTCTAACTCCAAGGGCAGACGACAGGCTTTCCCAAAGACCAACCTTTAGGGTGACATCCTTAAAGGTGTTTTGTATGTTGTCCTGTAAGCCTATAAAGCATCATCCAATCTTTTGGACCAATCTCATCAGTTCGGGCAAACTACCTTCTCAAGTATGCGTTTGATCTCCTTGTTTGCCAGTTTAGGTTGCCCATTCGTCTGCGGATGGTAAGCTACAGCGACCTTATGTTTCACTCCATGTTTATCTAATAGCCATTTCATCCACTTGTTCACAAAATAGGACCCTTCATCACTGATGATGGCTCTTGGGGTTCCAAACCTTGTGAACATATGTTTCTGCAAAAACTTCATCACAACCTTAGCATCATTTATCAGATAGGCTTCAGCCTCAATCCACTTAAACACGTAGTCTATAGCTACCAAGATATTTGTTCGAGGCTGAAGCCGATCTAACAAATAATTCTACCTCAATGATATTTGTTCGAGGCATCTCATTTCTGTTGGTAACATTTCCAACCCTTTGGCATCAATTACAACTCTTTACGTAAGCATATGCGTCTTTGAATAATGTTGGCCAAAAGAATCTGGCTTGCAATATCTTGGCTGCAGTACATGTACCTTTGAAATGTCCCCCACTCAAAGCTAAGTGACAATGGTATAAAATCTTATGTATTTCATCTTCTGCCATGCATCTCCTGATCATTTGATTTACACATTTTTTAAACAAACACAGCTCTTCCCAGAAATAGTACTTCACATTGTGAAGAAACTTTTTCTTTTGATGATACGTCTTATCAATCGGCATCAAATCACATACTAAAAAGTTAGCAATATCAACAAACCAAGGAGTATTATGGGCATGATTTACCTTAGTATGTATTTGAGAATTCCCTTCTTGCGGCTCCAATCTGGACAAGTGATCTGCTACTTGATTTTCTACTCCCTTTCGATCTTGAATTTCTAGATTGAACTATTGAAGTAGAATTACCCACATGATCAGTCTCGGCTTAGCGTCTTTCTTGGCAAGTAAATACTTAATCATCGAGTGGTCCGTATAGACAAACACTTTGGTACCTATAAGATAAGATTAAAACTTTTCAAAAGCAAACACAATAGCAAGCAACTCTTTTTCTATTACCGTGTAATTCAGTTGAGCTCCTGTTAGAGTCCGACTCACATAGTAGATCGGATGAAAACTTTGTTTTTTCATTGGCCCATGACAACTCCTATTGCGAAGTCACTTGTATTACACATCAATTCGAATGGCAAATCCCAGTTTGGTGTGATGATTATGGGTGCCGTAACTAACTGACTCTTCAAATCTTTGAAAGCCTTTAAGCATTCCTCATCAAGTTTGAACGTCTCATCCTTCTCCAATAATTTGCATAAGGGTTTAGCAATTTTGGATAAGTCCTTGATAAATCTTCGATAGAAACCGGCGTTGCCCAAAAAGCTCCTAACACCCTTTATAGATGTTAGAGGTGGGAGTTTTTCAATAACATCTACCTTTTCTTTATCAACATCTATTCTGTGTCTTGTTATCCAATGCCTTAGAACAATCCCTTCTCGTACCATGAAATGGAACTTTTCCCAGTTGAGTACTAGGTTTGTTTCTTCACATCGCCTTAGTACCTTGGCTAGATTGGCTAGACAATCATCATATGTATCTCCGAATACTGAAAAATCATCCATAAAAATTTCCAAATACTTCTCAACCATGTCAGTAAAAATAGACGTCATACATCTTTGAAATGTAGCAGGTGCATTACATAAACCAAATGGCATGCGTCTAAATGCAAATGTACTGTACAGGTAGGTGAATGTTGTATTATGCAGATCTTTCGGTGCTACTATAATTTGATTATACCCGATTATCCATCAAGAAAATAGTAATAGTCTCGCCCTGTGAGTCTATCCAGCATCTGGTCTAAAAACGGCAAAAGAAAGTGATCTTTCTTAGTCACCTTGTTCAGCTTCCGTTAATCGATGCAAATTCTCCATCCCGTAATCGTTCTAGTCGGTATCAACTCGTTATTCTCATTTTCAATGACCATGATACCACCTTTCTTTATCACGCACTGGACCGGACTTGCCCATGAACTATCTGAGATGGGGTGGATTATACCTGCATCTAACCACTTGATGATTTCTTTCTTTACTATATCCTTCATGATGGGGTTCAGTCTTCGTTGTCCATCAATCATCCCTTTTTCCCCATCTTCCAGGATAATCTTGTGCATGCATACAGATGGAGTAATTTCGCAAATATCGGCTATGGTCCATCCAATATCCTTCTTGAATTGTTTCAACACCCGAATGAGTTTCTCTTCTTGCTCACTAGTTAATTCTGCTGAAACAATCATAGGCAAAGTAGAAGCTTTACCTAAATAAACATATTTTAAATGTGAAGGTAGTACCTTGAGTTCTAATTTAGGTGGCTCCTCGATTGATGCTTTTGGTTGGGCATAATCCTTTTCTCTAATTCCAAAGATTCAAAATGGGATTGCAGATTAAATTCCTTTTGATTAGCATCTAACAATGCTAAGTAGTTGAGCTCCTTCTCCACTATTAAATCCTCTAAATCGGATATTGAAGAAAAATCATCAATTGTGTCAGGAAATCGCATAGACTTAAAAACATTAAAGGTTACCTGATCATCTTGAACACGCATAGTAAGCTCGCCCTTCTGCACATCAATAAGGGTCCTTCCGGTTGCTAAGAACGATCTTCCTAAGATAATTGGCACTTCTTTGTTTGTTTCAAAGTCTAGAATAACAAAATCAGCAGTGAAGATAAATTTATCTACACGTACCAATACATCCTCAATTTTTCCTTCTAGATGTGCTGAGGATCGATCCGCTTTGTTGATATGAAGTTGCTTGAGTACTTTTAGGAACTTTTTGAATTGGATCTCTTGCTTCTGCTTTTGATGTAACACCCATGTCCTCAGCCCCTGTAACTCTCTGTTTATAACGTCATTAGTAAAATAAGGTCACACGGCCACAAACACGCCAATGTGCTTAGGCCGTATGGTGAATTAAATTCTCAAAATTAAGTGCAGACTTCACATGGCCAGAGTACATACCCATGTCCCAAAGCTGTGTCCTCCACACGGCTGAGACATACAGCCGTGTCTCTACTCTTGTGTTTACTATTGGGCATTCCGTTTTGCATTAGTTAGGGTGTAGGGGACACACAGCTGGACGACACACCCATGGGGCGGACCATGTGTCACACACGGCCTAGACACATGCCGTGTGTCTACCCGTGTGGACAATCTTTGAGGCTATTTTCCAAGCAAATTGCCACCCTTAATTGCACATACACAAACATGACTTCAATGGCACCTCATATAACATGTTTTCATGTACTTAAACCTTCATAGGCATATCTCATGCATGACAACTTCATTTCACCAACACACATGTACTAAAAAGCAATATCTCCTAGGTTTACATGCATGCATTTTCATACCAAACCATTCACACACATAGTAGCCATCATTATTCAACCATCAACAACTATAAGCCATATCATAATAGAAATTGGCACATACATGCATAGATGTATAGTGTAACACCCCATACCCATACCCTACGCTGGGACGGAATACGAGGCGTTACCAAACTTGAATACATACATTCACACGTTTCTTAATCATCAAATTTTGGTCAATTTAAAACTTTTCCACTTTACATCAAAAACTCCATAATAAAGGCCTACTGGGCTCTAATCGTTCATTTAAAACTATCCGGAAATGATTCGGGTCTTCCCGCAACCTTAAAAAAATATTACTAGACACAAGGGGCACACGCCCATGTGACCAATCCAACATGGTCGTGCTGTTGGCCTGTGTGGTTCACATGGCCTAAGCAATACAGGGACGCGCCCATGTCCGACACCCGTGTGGAATTAATTTTAAATTCACATTTACAGGGGTTTTCACACGGCCTGGCACACGCTCGTGTCCTTAGCCCGTGTCCTTCACACGGCCATGACACGCCCGTGTCCTAGCCCATGTACAAAAACCTAGACATTTTATTTCTAACGTCAGCAATCCTTAAGGGTCACACGGCCAAGGCACATGCCCATGTGCTAGAATGTGCCCTTCACATGACTGGGACACATGGCCGTGTCTCTGCCCGTGCGTTTACTACCATGCATACTGACTTGCAATTTTTACGTGCAGGGGACACACGACCGGATCACCAGCCCGTGTGGCGGACCGTGTGTCACACAAGGCCTAGACACACGCCCTTGTGCCTACCCGTGTGGACAAAATAAGGCTATTTACCAAGCCTCTTTACCACCCTTATTTACTTAACCTACATAAAATCAATCTATACTAAAACAAGGGCACATCACATAGCCAAACTAACTACGATGGACAACATTTTATTGTGCATTTTACCCATTCATAAAAAAATAAAATCTTCTATATAAATATCAAAATAAGCATTGACCATTATCCATGGCCTTATACAAAATGAATATATTTATCCCAAGCCAACACATTTGGCTATTTCTCAATGACACAAAACATTAAATTCTAGCCTTATACATGCCATACACAAAAACAAGAAGTCAAACTATACCGAGTGCTTCGAAAGATAGTGTGATCATGGCCTCCGATGTCTGTTGATCCTCGAGCTATTTAGGCAACACTATATGAAAATGGAGAAAAGAGGGAGTAAGCATAAAGCTTAGTAAGAAGTATACAAACACATAGTAACAACTATTCAATTTATCATCATGCTCTTAATATGAATAGGAATAAACACAACTTACTCATCACAATACAGTACTCATCATATAATATATATTGAACTCATGTCTCACACAGACTGAATAAGTACCTGTATCACTCACAACACAATTATACTTTTCTCTTGAGTTTAAACCATAACTTTCACCGTGGAACCATTCGGAACACTACCAGATATTCAATAAGCTTCAAACGTAAGGTAAGATGCTAATGCCATGTCCCAGACATGGTCTTACACTAGTTCATCTCGTAGCCGATGCATGTCCTAGACATGTCTTATACTGGCTTACATCTCGACGCTGATGCATGTCCCGGACATGTTTTACTCTAGCTCTCGTCTCAATGCCGATGCCATGTCCCAGACATTGTCTTACACTCTCTGTCATAATGTAGCCGATGCATGTCCCAGACATGTCTTACTCTAGCTCACAATAACTCATACATCATGGCATGAATATCCGATTTATTTCCTATGGTCCAACTGGTGATTCTACTATCTCAACTATCATCATGCATTCACATTTCCAAAGTCAAGCATTTCATATTATATCAATTCAACCCATATAATAACAAAGTAGTTGTATTATTTGCATACAATTTACCTCGGTTACAAAAAGTAGGCAACTAGTCGGTTTAATCAATTTAATCACTTTATTGATCTAGGCACTCAATAATCTATATTTGGGCAAAATAACCATTTTGCCCCTAGACTTTTACAAAATGACCATTTTACCCCTGGGTTTGAAAATCAATTTTTATCGCATTTCCTCATATCAAAAGCCTAGACGAACCCCTTTTTCTCTTATAGCAATCTAGGATTTCCACTATCTCACACATTTATCATCAAATTTTTAAATTATGAAAAATAGTCCCTATTAGGGTTTTCATGAGAAATCCCTTCACAAAAGTTGTTTATTACACATCTAATACTCGTATTCTTCCATAAAATTCTAGAAAAATACACATATGCTTTCATGGAAAAACCCTAAACTCTCAACCATTTTGTCAAATAGTCCCCTTAATAGAAAGCTTATGCTTCAAAGGGTCCAAAAATGTAAAAATCATCAATAAAAAGTATGTAAATCACTTACTTGCAAGATGAGCAAGTTACTGAAATTTTTGAATCTCAAACCCCCCCAAAAATGGCTGAAAAATCGGTAGAGAAGAAATGGGAAATAGGATGATATCATCTTTCTTTTATTTTATTTCTTTTTGGTCAAAATAAGTCACCAACTTCACCTAATATTAACTATTTTGATTTTCCTTGTCTCATGGTCGGCCATCACCTATTTAATGGCCTAATTTCACTTTAAAGAACCCTAATTTATGATACGTGGTAAATTTGACACCCTTAGTTATCAATTTAAGACTTTTGCACTTTATGCGATTTAGTCCTTTTTCACAATTGGGTTCACAAACGTCAAAATTAACTTACCAAATTTTTCATGCACTAATATAAACATGCTATGACTCTAAAATAATAATAAAATAATTTTTTTCCAACTTCAGATTTGTGGTCTCAAAGCCACTGTTCCGACTAGTCCCAAAATCGGGCTGTTACATATAGGTTTACAACCCAAAAATCATTGTAAGCCGTATCTCATGGCCTTATACAAAATGTATCATAACACCCTCATAAGCCAACACATTGGCTAAACTAATATGACATATAACCAAATAACCAAGTTCCTATACATGCCATACTCAAAATAAAGAGACTAACTATACCCAAAAGATCCGATTGATAGTGTGATCGAGCCGCCGATGTCTTTTGATCCCCGAGCTAGCTTGGCGATACTACAAGAAAATGGAAAAGAGAGGGAGTAAGCATAAAGCTTCGTAAGCTTGCATGTAAATAATAAGCAATAAAGATATATATTTGTGTACACATCCATAATATAACTTAAATTCATTTCATTCTCAATAATCATTGTAATCATATTCGATCTTATTCAACTTACATAATGATCAATGGAACTCAAGATCATAATTCCTTCATGTTCATCTTATCGAAGTTTTGTCATTTCATAATTTCAATAACTATGAGCTTGACGTACATACTTGTACCCATTTTGACATGATCGTACCTCGTTATTTCTTTGACAAACCTTAGATTACCCATTGAACCACTTGGAATACTAAGGGATGCTTAGGAAATCATAATCACATAGTAGGTTGCTAATGCCATATCTCAGTTATGGTCTTACATGGGACCACATATCGATGCCAATGCCATGTCTTAAACATGGTCTTACATGGGATCACACATATCGAAGCGGATAGCCCAACTATGGTCTCACACGATGTCTCATATCGATGCCAACGCCATGTCCTAGACATGGTGTAACACCCCGTACCCGAGTCCGTTACTGGAGTCGAACACAAGGTGCACACAGACTTAACTTAATTGTTTTCACAGTCCATAAAAAAAAAAAAATTTCCAGACTAGCTGGTTACTGCATCACTGTCGCCTTAAAAATCATATCTTGAGTTTTAAAACTCAAAAATCAGTTTCGTAATTTTTCCCTGAAACTAGACTCATAAGTCCATCAACATATTCTTTTCTAGAATTTTTGGTCGAGCCAATTAGTACAGTTTATTAGTTAAAGTCTCCCCTGTTGCAGGGATCGACTACACTGACCTTCGTGCGTTACGAATTGGATATCTCCCTGTACAGGGCTTCAATACTGATGCCGTTTGTTTCTATAGAAACTAGACTCAGATAGGAATCTATTCATATATGGCATGACTCCTAATCATCTCTGGTTAATTTACAATGAATTTCCAAAGTCGAAACAGGGGATCCAGAAACCGTTCTGGCCCTGCTTCACGAGAACTTTAATATCTCTTAACATATAACTCATATGACCGTTTCGTTTCTTCCATATGAACGTAGATTCATCAAGGTTCATTTACATAATTTATTCACTATTTAATACCATTCCTACTATTTTTAGTGATTTTTCACATCCACATCACTGCTGCTGTCAGCATCTGCCTTTAAGGTAGGCTTTACCTATTTCATGATTTCCATGGTTCAATTGGCCCTTTTTTTGCATACATAGCACAAAGTGTGATCATGATTAACCATTCCAATGGCTAATCGTTTCAAAACAATTCCATACCTCATAGTGATCAACATACAAACGATTATAGTACTATGCTAAAAACGTATATAAGCCATTTTCGCATGGCTATCCAAGTTTACACAAAACCGAAAGGTACATGACCTACAACAAAAGGGTAGTCCTATACATGCCATTTCAAAGTTCAACCAAAATTGTACCAAAATGGGGCTTTGATAGTGTGGATGACTTCGACTTTGATGATCCCGAATCCGATAGCTAACGAGCAAAATCTATAAAGCAGAGAACAAAGAAACGGAGTAAGCAATTTATGCTTAGTAAGTTTTAAGCAAAACAAAGTGTTCTCAATCACTATCATTGGTCATTCATTTCAACTGTTCGATGAAGTTAATCTAAAGCTTCATCTCGATCTATAATGTCATTAAACGCAACACTTGGCTGCCACATATATACTTTGAATAATAATGACCTAGATGGTCAAATATTTCCAAAGCACATGCTTCATCGATTATCATCTTTCAATAATCCTCTCCACTTGTTCATAATCACATCCATACTTAAGCTTACAAATCATAATCCTTACCTCTTTGATACTGATAATTCACCTCGAAATCACTCCACCGATGAGTAAGTGATACGTACCTGAACATCTTAAATACATAATACTTATTTGATGATAACTTAATGCAGATACTCAATATCAAAGTCTTACTTGAATCCTAGCATTTAGCCATCGGGTCTTTAAAGCTCGGATATAGTACGAGCACGAAGCCTACGGACATTAATCAGGATAATATTCTCGCATAAAGCCTGCGGGGTTTTAACCCGGATATAGTACTGACACAAATGCCCTTCGGGACTTATCACATTTATACACTTTCACATTCATCACATCGGCCATTAGGCCTTATCACATATATACACACTTTCACATTCATCACATCGGCCATTAGGCCTTATCACATATATACACACTTTCACATTCTTCACATCGGCCATTAGGCCTTATCACATATATACACACTTTCACATTCATCACATCAGCCATTAGGCCTTATCACATATATACACACTTTCACATTCATCACATCGGCCATTAGGCCTTATCACATATATATATCTCATACAAATTTCATATTTTTCTTGTACATCAATTTCAGCAATAGCCTATAAGTAACTCAAATAGTTTCATCAAGTTTACAACAACATCACATATTCACTACAAGCAGTTTTTCTGAACAACAGTCACTAAGTTGTTTATAACTGGAGCTACAAAACTCAAAATCAATTGCCGTTAATTTTCCCCGAATGTAGACTCATGTATCTTCCACCCATAAAATTTTCAGAATTTTAGGTTTGGCCAATCAATACCAGATTTTTCTTAAAGTTTCCCCTGTTTCACTGTTTGACTAATCTGACCACCCTTCACTACGAATCAAATTTTTCATTGTACGGAATTCATAATGTGTTCTATTTGGTTCCATTTGAAACTAGACTCATTAAGGAGTCTAAGCATATAAATCTTATCTCATAACCATTTTGTACAAATTATAATGATTTTCCAAAAACAGAATAGGGAATTTCGGAGTCATTCCGACACTGTCCCGCACAACTTTAAATATCTCTTTATAGGAAATTTCTTTGCTCACACGGCCTCTTTTATAAGGAACTAGACTAATTAAGCTTTGATTACATACTTTATTCAGCCTATAATTTCACACCAACAATTTATGGTGATTTTCTAAAATCATGTTACTCATGGCTGTCCTAAGCAAATTATTACAATTTGCTCTTAAATTTCCAAGTCCAAACACTTATGAACTTACCATTTGAGTTTTAAACATATCATGACCACATCATATCTTATTAAATCAACTCATTATGTCCTATTTTGATTGAATTTACTCGACGTTTGATCACTTAAAACTTACCTCGGACGTTGCGAACGATTACGACGGCTATTCGATCACCTCTTTCTTTCCCTTATCCAACTTTGATCCTCTAGGCTCTTGAGCTAGATCAAACAATTTACTTCCCAAATTAAACATAGTCATCGACATCCATATACATTTTATACTAGCCGATCATGTATAATGTTTTGTAACTTAATAAACTTATCATACATTATGTATTCATAATATTTGTGCAGCCAATTATCCATGGTCATACACACACAATCAAAAATAAATACCACTTTTCATATCCTCTAGGCCCTAAGCGAATACACTTGTCATGTTCACCTACATTTTTCAAGTACAACATTCTCATTTTCGGCATTAGTATCAAGCATAATAGCTAATTCTTCCCACCACTTCATCAATGCAATCATACCATCACAAATCAACTTAAAATAACCATATCTAATAATCAAATACCTATAGCATTGCACATTTCTCACATAGCAAGTATAACTAAATTCATTATTAATATATATATATATATATATCTAAACACTTAACTACAAGATTTAATCACCATTATCAAATCATAAAACAGCTTATAACCATCATCTATATTTACTTCACATAAACCGAAATAACCATTACATCATCTTTAAAACACTTAGCATTTTACCCATTTAATCAAGCCAACTCTCAAGACCATTCCATCACACAAATTATACCATAAATCATACTTACAATTTCAGTTAATGCATGACCGAAACTCACCATCACTAACACCATTATCAAACCAAAACCAAAACACATCTATGGGATGAGTAGAGTTTGAACTAATCATCTCAAACATGCATAGATTTTCAAGAATCATTCAATACATACCTCATTCTAGCCATCTTCTAAGCCAAAAATCAAAGCAACCAAACTTTCCTCTCCTCCCTTTAGGCTACGGCAATGGAGGACAAAGATCAACCAATTTTTGATTCAATTTTCTCTATGACCCAATGCACATACCTTGGATTTTTAGCTTGCTATCTTGCTGAAATTCTCAAAGCATATTTCTTCTTTCTTTCTCCAACATTCGGCAAGAACAATGTGGGAATGTATGGCTTTCTTTTTTCTTTTTTTTTTCTAATACTTATTTCCTATTATAAAACCATGTAGTCATTATAATATTAACACAAAATGCATGTTTTTTGTATCCCATACCATCATGGCCACCACTTCCTCTAGAGTGGGGAATTTGACATGCAAGTACAATTATTTTGCAACATGCATAAATAGGCCACTTACATTTGCCTAGCACATTTCTAAATTCTTTCACATAAGTCCTATTTAATAAAATTCACTCACAATTAACAAAATTCAAACATGAAATATTCACACATACAATAAGCACAGAATATAACATCTAATTATTTTTGTGACTCGGTTTTGTGGTCCCGAAACCACTTTTCGACTAGGGTCACATTAGGGGTGTCACACATGGTGTTACATGGGATCTCATATCAATGCCATATTCCAAATATGGTCTTACGTGGTAGTACATAACGATGCCAATGCTATATCCCAGATATGGTCTTATATGGGATCTCATCACCCAAATGTTATGACACTTGTACCCTAAGTATTCCTACGGTTCAACTGGCTTTCATCACCTCAAATTTTTGTTGGACAACCTCAATAATGTTCACAACAACAATTATACGATTTATGTGAAATTAAATATTAAATTCATAAATAAATGCTATATTAATTACACACAAACTTACCTCGGAACAAAAAATGGACAATTACTTCGATTTAGTCCAAGATCTTGCTCTTTCCTTAGTCTAGGCCTAGACTCTGTTTTTCTTGATCTATAATAGCAAATTCTCACTTATTTAATTATCACATTACTCATATCAGTCCATAAATCATACTTTGGAAAAATTATAATTTTACCCCTAAACTTTCACATATTTACACTTTTGCCCCTAGGCTCGTAAAATGAAATGTGTCCAATTTATTTGTTACCCAAGCCTAGCCAATTCATATTCCCTCTTATAACAGCCCTCATTTTTCATCAAATAACATTTTTGACACCAATTTTTGCATGTTTTACAAATAAGTCCTTTTTGATGTTTTCATGAAAAATCACTTAGAAAAGGATATTCATTTAACACCAAACTCCCATATTCCTTCATTAATCATCAAAATATATGCATGAAACACATGGGTAAATTTTTATGCATGAACTCTAGCTTAAAATAATGGTAGAATTAGCTAGACCATGCTTCAAAGATCTCAAAAACATAAAGAACATTAAAAACAAGGCTAGGATGTACTTACTATCAAGCTTGAAAGATTGAAGAAACCCTAGCTATGGTGACTCTTGAAATTCGGCACAAGCATGAGAAAGATAAATAGATTTTGACTTTATTTTCCCTTTTAATTTTTTTATTTACCAAAAGACAAAAATGCCCTTAAGGCCTTTCTTTAAAATTTTACCCATGCATGCCCATTTTTATCTATAAAAATAGAAATTGGGAAAATTTCTATTTAAGGACCTCTAATTATTAATCTAAATCCATTTCATACCTAAAGTTTCTAGAATCTCTAATTTTGCAACTTTTGCAATTTAGTCCTAAAATTCAAATTGGACATTTATTCACAAAATTTCTTCATGAAACTTTTACACAATCATGAAATAATATCATAGACTTCATAATAATCTCAAAATAATTATTTCTACTTCGAAGTAATGGTCTTGAAACCACTGTTCCGACTAGACCCTAATTCAGAATGTTACACTCGCCATGTATGCCTTCAATAAATTCTCTAAGCTATTGGATGATTCAGCTTGACCTGGTTTCTAAACTTGTTGGGAGAAACTAGGTGGCTGGGTTGGTCTAGGTTGGGCATAAGTGTTACTGGTTCCAGCCCCTTGGTTACTCTAGGAAAATTTTGGGCGATTTCGCCATGATGGGTTATAGAAATTGGATTGCAGTCCTTGCCTTCCTCAATTTTGGTTCTAGTTACCCATGTAATACACGGATTCTAGGTTCGATGGACATTATTCAAAAAAATGTCCTTCCCCACAATAGACACAGGCTATACTGTAAAATTTATTCGGTGGTTGTGCTGTAAAACTATTACATCCATTAGTGACCCGTCTTCCTAAAGATGCTCGATTGGTTGGCCATTGATAATTATTGCTGGTAATCCTCTCAATGATTTCATAAGCCTCATTATTAAGACTTAGAAAGGAGAGAACCATTAGCAAAAGCATCCACTACCATCCTCACGTGAGCATTGAGACCATTATAAAATGTCTCAAGTTGGATGCAATGTGGGATTCAGTGATGAGGGCACTTTCATAATAATTTTTTACACCTGTCTCATGCCTCATGTAATGACTCATCATCCATTTATTGAAAAGCAGTGATCTCGTTCCTTAACTTAGCATTCTTGCTAGGCTGGAAATACTTCATGAGGAATATTTCTACTGACTCTTGCCATGTTGAAATTGAATTTCGTGGCAATGAGTTCAACCAGGCTCGAGCTCTGTCTCTTAGTGAATATGGGAACAACTTCAATCGTAATGCATCTTCGGGTACTCCAGCTAACTTGAAAGAATCGCTCACCTCCATAAATAGTCTCAAGTGTAGGTGAGGATCTTCGGTAGGCATTCCACTAAATTGGCCCACTTTCTGAAGCATCTGGAGCATGACTAGCTTCAGCTCGAACTGTTGTGCCTCAATTTTGGGTCTCTTAATACCCAGATTAAGATCATTAAACACTAGCACGACATACTGTCTTAAAGCTCTATCCTTACCATTAGTAATAAGGATAGGATTTTGAGCATGGTTTGCTCTGTTTCCTTGATTCGAATTTTTAGAGTTCATCTCTTCGGTCCTTCTCTGACTTGCTTCTCTTTTTCACTATCAGAAAGTTCGTTCAATCTCAGGGTCTATAGGGAGTAAATCGATGATTCAGTCAATACTCTTAAACACCTGAAATAATCACATAAAAATTAATTAAGTTAAAAGTGAACAGAAAAAAAAAAACCAAAATTCAAAACTAACAATTTCACAAATAATGACTTTTTAAAACACAGTCCCCAGCAACGGCGCCAAAAACTTAGAATGTAACATCCCGAAATAGGGCTTAGTCAGAATAGTGGTTTTGGACCACAAATATGACATCAAAATATTTATTTTATGATTATTATAAGTCATGGAATATGATAATATGCATGTGTTAAAGTTTCATGAAGAAATTCTTTGAGTAAGGTGTCCAATTGGAAATTAGGGAGTAAATTGAATAAATTGCAAAACTTTGATTCTAGAAGCAATTTGTATGAAATTGCTTTAGATTATAAATTAGAAGGTATTGGAGAGAACTTTTCCCAATTTCTAAGTTTTTGGACAAAAATGGGCTTGCACGGATGAAATTTTAAAGAAAGAGCTTAAGGACATTTTGGTCATTGGGCATTTTAATGAAATAAAATGGGAAAAAGGAGGCAAAAATCAGCCATTTTCTTCTCCATGGCTGCCGAAAATTGAAGGGACACCATAGCTAGGGTTTTCAACATTTTCAAGGTCAATAGTAAGTGCTCCCAAGCCCCGTTTTTAATGTTCTTTGTATTTTTGAAATTCCGGTAGCTTGCTCTCTCCATTTCTACCCATATTTCATGCTAGGGTTCATGTTTAAAAATTTACCCATGCATGAGTTACTTGTATTTTGATGGTTTATGGAAGAATATGAAAGTTGGGTGAGTGTTAAACATCTTTTTCTAGGTGGTTTTTATGAAAAACCCCTAAAATGACCTTTTTTCAAAAGGTGTAAAATATGTGGTAGAAATGAGAAATAGTGGAAAATGTGGGCTTCCATAAAAGTGAAAAACATTTGGCTAGGCTTGGGTAAGGTAGAAATTGCATGCATTTCATTATACGAGTCTAGGGACTAAATCGTAAAAATGTGAAAGGTTAAGGGAAAAACGGTTATTTGGACTGAGAGTGGAATTTAGACTTGAAATGTATAATGTGGAGTGTTAATGATTTAATTTTGTTGTAATAGACCCCGAGGAACAAATTTTGGAGGTCGGTCGAGAAAAATGAAAGGTTTCGGAATAACCGAAACACAGCATCGAAACAAATACCAAGTAAGTTCGGATAACTTAAAGTAAATTCCTAATATGCCTAATTATATGATTTGTGAATGACTGACGATTGCATTTATTGGTAGCATAAGTTTTCATGAAATGCATTCCTAATAATGATGTGTTGAAAAATTGTTTCGGTTGAGGTTAAAAAGGGAATTCAAAGGATAAACCATGTTTTACATGTGTAATGAGATCCTGCATGTGTTGCAGAAATGATTTAGCCTGGACGGGTAATCTGTTGATCTCAATTATGAAAAGGATCTAGCCCGGACGGGTGTTCTTTGGATTATTGAACCTCCCAAAGAATACATGTGCATTATGGATTTAGCCCGGACGGGTAATCCGATCAAGGTCTGAATTTAGCCTGGACTGGTAATTAAGATCTGAGTTCATTAAAGGTATTTGTCGCAATAAGGGATTTAGCCTGGACTGGCAATCCCGGCATCATCTTATGAGTTTACGATATGGGGGATTTAGCCTGGACTGGTAATCCTGCCATAAGATGTGAGGTTCGCGGGAGTGCACACCTGAAATGATCATCCTTATGAATTGACGGTTAATGGATATTCCATCGAGATTTCCTAGACACTCAATGGGATTAACATGAAATACATGTACAATATGAAATGTTGAATGATGAGCTCATCTAAGATAAATTACATGGTGTTTTATTATGTGACTAACTCATTGGTTGAGTGTATGTGATAGGGAGCCATTTCATACTTGTTGGTTTCCTTATCTATTATGGATGTATGCTAATTACTTGGTAAGTTTTCTTTCCAGTTATTCGAGCTTACTAAGCATGAAAATGCTTACCCCTCTCTTTTCCCTATCTTTCGGAGCTCGAGGACTCGTAAAGGTTGGAAGACAGTTGGAGAGTCAACACACTATCAACTAGTCCAGCTTTGGCACATAGATACATTATTTTGTTCAATGGCATGTATAGGTATTTTTGGGTTATTTTGTCATATGTGTCATTTGCTTAGCAATGTAAAGGCTTGAATGTTATGTCCATTCATTTTGTGTATGGCCTTGATATATGACCTGTATTGGCGTAGGTTGCTATCCTACTAATCATGCAATTTTTACTTGTTGAAATGATTACATGGTGTATTATGAATGGATACAATAAATGTGACCAATTCATTTGAAATTGGGAGGATCACAGTTGGCAATGAGTTAAAAAATGAGCCAAATCCGATATTGTGATTAATGAGACTATAATCCTTAATACAAAAAAGGTAACCTAGCATGTGCAAAACCAATGATATGAGGTTTACATGCAATTGACAATTATGATAGAACTTTAGTGAGATTAGGGCATGTTAGATATCAGTAGAAGCTATAGATGAGAGTGGGCAATTGAGGGACACCAAAGGCTTGAAAAGTAGCCTAATAAGGTCCACACGAGTAGACACATAGGCGTGTGTCCAGGCCGTGTGTGACATACCAATCGCCCTTGGGCGTTTGGTATGAATGTGTGTCCTCTGTACCTAAAATTTTTAGTCAGTGTCGAACACGAGCTAGACACACAGGCGTGTGTCTTGGCCGTGTGAATCTGACAGAATACTCAAGTTTTTGACACGGGGTGACCACATGGGCGTGTCCCAATCCACATGGGTGTGTGTATGATCTCAACATGGGCATGCAAGGTAATAACCTCTAAGTTTTCCTTAGATCTTTAGTTTGGTCCCAAACCTTTCTCAAAGTTTGTTTAGGGCCTCGTAGGCCGAAAATTGGGACACTACAATGTTAATGGGTTTTTTTTTAGTTGAAACAAAATTTTATAACCCGTATTTTCTGTTTATGCTTATATATATGTCTAGTAACGCCTCGTACTTGTCCCCAATTTCGAGTACGGGTAAGAGGTGTTACATTTAGTGGTATCAAAGCTATGGTTTAGTCGGTTCTAGGACTACCGTAGAGAGTATTGGATATCACTATACATGCCATTATTTGAACATTAATAGTGTGACATCTCCTAACTATTTAAATTATTTTTGAATATAGTAAATGTCTTCCAATCAAGCACAAGATGAGTTCGAGGGAACCGAGAGTCATGCTCTAGCTTCCGTACAACAAACTGTTTCTAGTTATAGTAAAAGGTCTATGTCTAAAGGCCAGGAAGAGGCCAAGGCTGCCTTCTTCGAAATGATGGACGAGTGGCTTGGGGATTACTTGAGGAATCGCCCCAACATACCACGACCTCCCCCGCCCCCTAACCAACCTAATGAGGAAGTACCACGAGGTATGGTACCTACGAGAGTTGGAAAAGCCATTATAGACAAGCTTAGAAAGTATGGGGCTGAAGAATTTAGAGCTAAGGTTGATGATGATGCCGAAAGAGCCGAGTTCTGGCTTGAGAATACTACACGGGTATTAGATGAATTGTCGTGCACACCTAAGGAGTGCTTGAAGTGTGTTGTGTCCCTCCTGAAAGATATGCATACCATTGGTGGAAGACTGTATCTTTCGTGGTGCTGAAGAAAAACATTACTTGGGAATTTTTTCAAGCAGGGTTTAAAAAGAAATACATCAGTCAGAGGTTCTTAGACTCAAAGTGAAATGAGTTCCTGGAACTCAAATAAGGGAATAAGACTGTAGCAGAATACGAGAGAGAGTTTGTAAGGCTAAGTCAGTATGCAACTGAATGGGTCCAAACTGAGTCAGAAATGTGTAAACGCTTTGAGGAAGGTCTGAATAAGGAAATCAAGTTGTTGATCAGAATCTTTGAAATACGGGAGTTTGCCGCATAGGCTGATCAGGCCAAGAAGGTCGAAGAGCTTAGTAATGAAAGAAAGCAAGCTAAGAGAGAAGCTCGAGTTTCGAGCAAGAAGTCCAGTGGTAAGACGCTCTCGTTTCCTACGAAGAAATCAAGGAGCCAGCATGAACGCTCCACTTCATCGGTAGGATATTCGGGTAAAGCGAGAGGCTCCAAATGACGAAATCATAGGTCTTCCTCCCCGATGGTGACTAGTGTGGGAAGTGTAGATGACCAAAAGCTGAAGTGTAAAAGTTGTAACAAATTTCACTCTAGAGGGTGCTGAATGAAGAGTGGTGCATGTTTCAGATGTGGTTCTCTTGATTACTTTCTCAGAGACTGCCTAGAACAAAATGAAAAAGAAGTGGAAGTGACTCCAAAGTCGAGTACTCCATTACTTGAGGTAAACCTCCGAGGTACCCTGGAAGTGCTAGTGGTAGTTGAGTTGCGGCTAAAGAGAAGGCAAAAACAGAGGCTCGAGCCCCAGCGAGAACATATACAATGCGCATTCAAAAGGAAGCCTCTACTCCTGATGTTATTACGGGTACTTTTTCTCTTTTTAATACAAGTGTCATTGCTTTAATTGACCAGGGGTCGACGCATTCATATATTTGTATTAGATTGGTGTCTAGTATGAACATACCCGTTGAACCTACGGAATTCATCATTAGAGTGTCGAACCCACTAGGCAAATCAGTCCTGGTTGATAAAGTCTGTAAGAATTTTCCTTTGACGATTCAGGGTCATTTTTTTTCGGCTGACCTTATGTTGTTATCTTTTGATGAGTTTGACGTAATACTGGGTACAGATTGGTTAGCCCTGCATGATGTGATTGTAAATTGTGTTAGTAAGCATATTAAATTGAAATGCCCGGATGATGAGATTCTACGGGTCGATTTAAGAGAATTGGGTTTGCCGCCGATTGTAATCACAGCAATGGTTTCTCAGAGATTTATAAGGAAAAGGTATGAAGCCTATCTTGAATTTGTATTCAACACTAAGGAAATAGATTTGAAGATTGAGTCTTTGCTGATAGAATGTGAGTATCCAGATGTGTTTCAAGAGGAATTACTCGGACTACCCCCTGAAAGAGAAATAAAGTTTGGCATTAAATTGATACCAGGGACAGCCTCAATTTCAACTGCTTCGTATAGGATGGCACCAACTGAGCTGAGAGAGTTGAAAGCATAGTTGCAAGAGCTGACGGATAAAGGTTTTGCAAGGCCAAGCTTTTCACCTTTGGATGCTCCTGTGTTATTTGTAAAGAAAAAAGATGGTTCAATAAGGCTATGTATAGACTACCGGCAATTGAACAAGGTAACTATCAAGAACAAGTATCTTTTGCCAAAGATCAATGATCTATTCAACCAATTGAGGGGAGCCACTGTATTTTCTAAGATAGATCTAAGGTCCGACTATTATCAGTTGCAGATTAGAGAATCGGATACGCCTAAGGCAGCTTTTAGAACAAGGTATGGTCACTATGAATTTCTTGTCATGCCGTTTGGGTTGATGAATGCACTGGTCGTATTCATGGATCTAATGAATAGAATCTTTTGGCCATACTTGGATAAGTTTGTCATTGTGTTCATTGACGACATTTTGATTTATTCTAAGGATGAGACGGAACATACGAAGTATCTAAGAACAGTGTTGCAAACATTACGGAAGAAGCAATTATATGCTAAGTTTAGCAAGAGTGAATTTTGGCTCCGAGAGGTAGGATTTTTGGGTCACATTGTTTCGAGTGAAAAGGCATCCGAGTTGATCCAAGCAAGATCTCTGCTATTGTTGATTGGAAATCGCCTAAAAATGTAACTGAGGTTAGAAGCTTTTTGGGCTTAGGTAGTTACTATCGAAGATTTGTGAAAGGATTCTCCATGATAGCAACTCCAATAACAAGGTTGCTACAGAAAGATGTAAGTTCGAATGGATAGATAAGTGTCAGCAAAGTTTCGAGAAGTTGAAAATATTGTTGACTGAAGCTCCAGTCTTAGTATTACCTGAGCAGGGAAAAGAGTTTGTGGTCTACAGTGATGCATCCTTGAATGGACTGGGTTGTGTACTCATGTAAGATGGCAAGGTGATAGCCTATGCTTCGCGGCAGTTAAAGTCACACGAGAAGAATTATCTGACACATGACTTAGAACTTACCGCTATTGTTTTTGCCTTGAAAATATGGAGGCATTATTTATACGATGAGACTTGTCGTATATTTATGGGCCACAAGAGTTTGAAGTATCTGATGTCTCAAAAAGAATTAAATCTATGACAGTAGAGATGGCTAGAATTAATTAAGGACTATGATCTGATCATTAACTATCACCCAAGAAGGGCGAATGTGGTCGCCGATGCGTTGAGTAGAAAATCCTTGTTTGCTTTGAGAGCTATGGATGCTCGATTGGCATTGCTCGATAATGGTTCAGTTTTTGCAGAGCTTGAGGCCAGACCGATATTTCTTAAGGAAATTTGTGATGCCCAGACTAATGATAGTGACTTGCAAGCTAAAAGAGATCAGAGTGAGTCGGGTATCGAGTCAGATATTTGGGTTGGTTTCGATGGATGTTTAATGTTCAGAGATAGGGTTTGTGTGCCCAAAAATGATGAGCTTATTTGGAAAATTTTGCAAGAAGCACATGACAACCGTTTGTCAATTCACCAGGGAAGTACCAAGATGTACAACGATTTGAAGAAAATGTACTGGTGGAACGGCATGAAAAGAGATATTTCTGAATTTGTATCAAAATGCTTGGTATGTCAGCAAGTTAAAGCTGAACATCAAGTATCTTCAGGGTTGCTACAACCCGTAATGGTTCCCAAATGGAAATGGGACATAGTTACTATGGATTTCGTGATAGGATTACCATTGACCCCGATAAAGAAAGATGTTATATGGGTTGTGGTGGATAAATTGACAAAGTCGGCTCATTTTATTCCGGTAAGGACAAATTTCTCACTTGATAAGTTGGCCGACTTGTATGTATAAGAGATTGTGAGATTACACGGTGTACCGCTATCGATAATTTTAGATAGAGACCGAGATTCACTTCGAGATTTTGGAAAAAAGTTACAAAAAGCTTTGGGTACAAAACTGAATTTTAGTACAGCTTTTCACCCACAGACTGATGGTCAGTCTGAGCAGATGATACAAGTCCTTGAGGATATGTTGCAATGTTGCATCCTCGGATTTCAAGGTAGCTGGGAAAAGTACTTGCCATTGGTAAAGTTTGCCTATAATAATAGCTTTCAAACGAGTTTGAAGATGGCACCATATGAAGCCTTGTATGGCAAGAAGTGCCAAACCCCATTGTATTAGACTGAACTCAAAGAGAGCCAGATTCATGAAATCGACCTGATCAAGAAAATTCAAGAAAAGGTTAAAGTGATTCGTGACTATTTAAAAGCGGCATCGGATAGGCAAAAATCATATGTTGATCTGAAAAGAAAGGAAATTGAGTTCCAAGTTGGAGATAGAGTATTCTTGAAAGTATCCCCATGGAAAAAGATATTGAGATTTGGCCGGAAAGGCAAGCTGAGTCCGCGATTATTGGACCATAAGAGATCATTGAAAGAGTTGGACTATTAGCTTATCGATTGGCATTGCCACATGAACTGGAAAAGACTCATGACGTGTTTCATGTATCCATGTTAAGGCGATATCAATCAGACCCCTCTCATGTAATTTCACCGACTGAGATTGAAATTACACCTAACATGACTTATGGTAAGGAATCGGTCAAAATTTTGGCTTGTAAGGTTAAACGGGTGAGAAAAAAGACGTGGCTTTGGTAAAAGTCTTATGGCACCGACATGGTATGGAAGAGGCTACATGGGAGCCAGAAGAAACCATGAGAAGAAAATATCCGAATCTGTTTACTGGTAAGACTTTCAAGGACGAAAGTCCCTAAGGAGGAGAAATGTAACATCCCAAAATAGGGCCTAGTCGGAATAGTGGTTTCAGGACCACAAATCTGACATCAAAATATTTATTTTATGATTATTATGAGTCCTAGAATATGATAATATGCATGTGTTAAAGTTTCATGAAGAAATTCTTTGAGTAAGGTGTCCAATTGGAAATTAGGGAGTAAATTGAATAAATTGCAAAACTTGGATTCTGGAAGCAATTTGTATGAAATTGCTTTAGATTATAAATTAGAAGGTATTGGAGAGAACTTTTCCTAATTTCTAAGTTTTTGGACAAAAATGGGCTTGCACGGATGAAATTTTAAAGAAAGGGTTTAAGGACATTTTGGTCATTTGGCATTTTAATGAAATAAAATGGGAAAAAGAAGTCAAAAATCAGCCATTTTCTTCTCCATGGCTACCGAAAATTGAAGGGACACAATAGCTAGGGTTTTCAACATTTTCAAGGTCAATAGTAAGTGCTCCCAAGCCCCGTTTTTAATGTTTTTTGTATTTTTAAAATTTCGGTAGCTTGCTCTCTCCATTTCTATCCATATTTCATCCTAGGGTTCATGTTTAAAAATTTACCCATGTATGTATTACTTGTATTTTGATGGTTTATGGAGGAATATGAAAGTTAGGTGATTGTTAAACATATTTTTCTAGGTGGTTTTCATGAAAAACCCCTAAAATGACCCTTTTGCAAAAGGTGTAAAATATATGGTAGAAATGAGAAATAATGGAAAATATGGGCTGCCATAGGAGGTAAAAACATTCAGCTAGGCTTGGGTAAGGTAGAAATTGCATGCATTTCGTTATACGAGCCTAAAGACTAAATCGTAAAAATATGAAAGGTTAGGGGCAAAACGGTCATTTGGACCGGGGGTGGAATTTAGACTTGAAATGGATAATGTGGAGTGTTAATGATTTATTTTTGTTGTAATAGACCTCGAAGAACAAATTTCAGAGGTCGATCGAGGAAATCGAAAGGTTTCGGAATAACCGAAACATAGCACCAAAACAAATACTAGGTAAGTTCGGATAACTTAAAGTAAACTCCTAATATGCCTAATTATATGATTTGTGAATGAATGATGATTTCATTTATTGATATCATAAGATTTCATGAAATGCATTCCTAATAATAATGTGTTGAAAAATAGTCTTGGTGAGGTTAAAAAGAGAATTCGATGGATAAACCATGTTTTACATGTGTAATGAGATCCTGCATGTGTTGCAGAAATGATTTAGCCTAGACGGGTAATCTGTTGATCTCAATTATGAAAAGGATCTAGCCCGGACGGGTGTTCCTTTGGATTATTGAACCTCCCGAAGAATACATGTGCATTATGGATTTAGCCCGGACGGGTAATCCGATCAAGGTCTGAATTTAGCCTGGACTGGTAATTAAGATCTGAGCTCATTAAAGGTATTTGTCGCAATAAGGGATTTAGCCTGGACTGGCAATCCCGGCATCATCTTATGAGTTTACGATATGGGGGATTTAGCCTGCACTAGTAATCCTGCCATAAGATGTGAGGTTCGCGGGAGTGCACACCTGAAATGATCATCCTTATGAATTGACGGTTAATGGATATTCCATCGAGATTTCCTAGACACTTAATGGGATTAACATGAAATACATGTACAATATGAAATGTTGAATGATGAGCTCATCTAAGATAAATTACATGGTGTTTTGTTATGTGACTAACTCATTGGTTGAGTGTATGTGATAGGGAGCCATTTCATACTTGTCGGTTTCCTTATCTATTATGGATGTATGCTAATTACTTGGTAAGTTTACTTTCCGGTTATTCGAGCTTACTAAGCATGAAAATGCTTACCCCTCTCTTTTCCCTTTCTTTCAGAACTCGAGAACTAGTAAAGGTTGGAAGACGGTTGGAGAGTCAACACACTATCAACTAGTCTAACTTTGGTACATAGATACTTTATTTTGTTCAATGGCATGTATAGGTATTTTTGGGTCATTTTGTCATATGTGTCATTTGGCTAGCAATGTAAAGGCTTGAATGTTATGTCTATTCATTTTGTGTATGGCATTGATATATGGCTTGTATTGGTGTATGTTGCTATCTTACTAATCATGCAATTTTTATTTGTTGAAATGATTACATGGTGTAAAATGTGACCAATTCATTTGAAATTGGGAGGATTACAGTTGGAAATGAGTTAAAAGACGAGCCAAATCTGATATTGTGATTAATGAGACTATAATCCTTAATCCAAAAAGGGTAACCTAGCATGTGCAAAACCAATGATATGAGTTTTACATGCAATTGACAATTATGATAGAACTTGAGTGAGATTAGGGCATGTTACATATCAGTAGGTGCTATAGATGAGAGTGGGCAATTGAAGGTGACTAGAGGCTTGAAAAGTAGCCTAATAAGGTCCACACGAATAGACACACGGGCGTGTGTCCAGGCCGTGTGTGACACACGGATCGCCCTTGGGAGTTTGGTATGACCGTGTGTCCCCTGCACCTAAAATTTTAAGTCAGTGTTGAACAGGGGCTAGACACACGGGCGTGTGTCTTGGCCGTGTGAATCTAACAGAATACTCAAGTTTTGGACACGGGGTAACCATACGGGCATGTCCCAGTGCACACGGGCGTGTGTATGATCTCAACACGGGTGTGTGAGGTATTAACCTATAAGTTTTCCTCAAATCTTTAGTTTGGTCCCGAACCTTTCTCAATGTTTGTTTAGGGCACTGTAGGCCCAAAATTGGGACATTACAATGTTAGTGGGTTTATTTTGAGTTGAAACAAAATTTTATAACTCGTATTTTCCATTTATGCTCGTATATATGTCCAGTAACGCCTTGTACTTTTCCTCGGTCTCGGGTACGGGTAAGGGGTGTTACATGGAATGACGAAAATGTGCAAATGTACACAATCGCAACAAGTAATAAAGTGACAAGTAAATGTCGAGTTATCGTACCCACAGGAACTGTGAAAAGAATTATTTATGAATGCTATTTAAAACACTTTGGTGAAGAAAAAATATTTTGTTTGAAGAGGGTGATTAAAAACTAAAATTTTAAGCTAAGTAAACTAAATAAATAAATCTCAAATGCACGATTTCAAAATACAATTTTAATCAAGATGTTATAGTTGTGTTAGATTAATTACATTTCTTAACTTAGAATTATTAAACTCATGTTTATATTGTTACAAATAAATTCACTGCAACTCAGTAATTTGCTAACTTATGAACATACTCATCTACCAAAATCCATTTATCTCTTGGACATGTCCGTATGTCAATTCAATAAACAAATCTTAATAGGCAAATATGTTATAGCACAGACATACTTATTAAATTGACATAATCTCTTAAACATGTTCCTATGTCAATTCAAACAATTAACTCGATTTAATAAGCACATAAAAGACTGTGTGAGGTAACAAAGTATCCTTACCTTGAAACTGTTTAATCACAATAATCTTGCAAGTTATGCAAGGCAATTGTATCGTCAGATACCGTTGCTAATTTAACCCTCAGCTACCTTAGATGATTAAACATGCACTGATTAAGTACTGTGTCGAGTAATTACATTTTCAATCTGTTTAAATATTTAATTTATTAGTTCCCTCACAATTATAATGCAAGAATAACTTAGGCATGATTTTACTTAATCAAGCATTTTTACCGAGGCCTATAACAGCATAAACACAATTTTAATAATTTAAGAGGACGAAATGTAATCAACCCAACACGAATTAAATTCAAGCTAAGTTGATTAAATTAAACATTCCAACAACATAAATATTCATTGATATGTTCATCACTAAAATAATAAAAATTAAAGAGATAGGGAATAAGAATCAAATCCGGTGTTTTTCAGTGGCTTGACTAGGTTGCTCCGTTCTTCCTTCTTTGTTGTCCTCGCTGATCAAGGCTGCTATGAACACTCAATTGTTGCTCCAAAATGGTTGAAGAAGACCCCTTTCTCAAAAGGAGAAATCAGCAAAAGAGCAAGGAACTTTGAATGGGAAAATGAGAGAAAAAGTGAAATAGGAGAGATGAATTGTGAGAGAAGAGATGTGAATGAGGGATGTGTTGAATGATCAGCCAAGGGGGGTTTTTATAGCTAAATGTGGCAGCTGAAATTTTCTAAAAATAGCAGCCAAAGAGCCACCCCTTGGTTAGCCTCCCATGTGGCAAAGTTGATGGCTTCAACTTTGCTAAATATGGCTTGGGGCAAATCTACAAATCCACCAATTGTGGAGGGGTTTAATTGCAATTTGAACAAGTCTTCAAGGGTCTCTTTGCAAGTTTAAATAATAGCTAATGAGCTGAATTGGGTCAGTACTTAGATGATTTTGGGCTGTCCTTTTCTTAGCCGGTTTGGTTCACTCGGTTCGGTTCAATTGGATCACTTTTTTTATAATTAATTAATAATAATTTATTAACCCAAATTAATTTGGATATAAATTAAAATTAATTATATTATGAATTGATACACATAATTTTGGACCGTCTTAGGGTGGAAATTAATTTGCCTTGGTACTTCAAATTGCTTCTCGATTTTGTGTTTCTAGGAGTGTCTGCTAGAGCCATTTTTCGCCCTTTGTGCAATTCTATCAAAAATAACCAAAATTAATTATAAAATTAATTAAAATTCAACATGTTCATAATTTAAGTACAATTTAATTATTTTATAATAATTAATTATTTTTCGACAAGAATTTAACCGAATTCACATGAATTTAAGTTAAAAAGGATATGAAAAAGTATGTAAATTTTTGTGTTTCCAGGCACCGATTAAAATTTTCCTCTTGCTCTTTCATTTCTGATGTGTTTTCAAAGAGAACTCCTTGGAATCCTGTTGGAATTCTCCTTCCCCGATCATCTTGCTCCGATGCCATCACCACTTGTTTCAGTGTCCTCACCAATGGGAGAAGTACCGAACGACTTTCATTTCTCTCTATTGCTTCTATTCTTTTTTTTTTCTACTTTATTTTTGCTTTCAAAGCGCCTGGTTATCGCTTCACTATCGCTACTCTTCGACGTCAAATCGAGCCACCACCGTTGAATAATCATGGAATTTTGATCGTGGCTTCTTCTCACCGTGTCCAATGTCTTGACCATTTGGATTATCGACCATGGCCTAAATCTTAAGAACCCAAAATCTTGAAGTTGGTCTTGGTTTTGATTTGTTTCTCATCATTTTCTTTTTGTTTGGTTGTGTTCTTATAGATTGATGGATTTTTGTTTGTTATGTTAATTTTTTGATGGATTTTGTTTGTGATGTTAATTTTCTTGATTTTTTTAATGGACTGATGTGTGTTGTAATGTGTTTTTTAATAGATCGATGAGTTTTGTAATTTTTCTTTTCAATGCGAGAAATGTTAAATGAACTCATAATTTTTTTGTTACAAATTTTTATTGTTTTAATGTTCTAGCCTATAAATGTTGAATGAACCCCCCCTCAAAAAAAAAATAAAAAGACAAAAGGAAAAATGACAAGAGGAATAAGGATGAAGAAAGGAATTATCGAAAAAAAAGAAGGAAGAAGAAAGGAATTATCGAAAAAAAGAAGGAAGAAGAAAGAAATTATCGAAAAAAAAGGGATATGAAAAAAAAATGAACCAATGTTTTTAAATTTCTTTTCAAAGCAATCCAAAAATGTTGAAAGAACCCTGAAAAGAAAAAGACAAAGTGACGAGAGGAAGAAGGAAGAAGGAATACGGGAAAAGGAAGGAAATAAGAAAAAAAAATGAAAATAAATTTTAAAAATATTTTTATTAATTTTTAATATATTTTTAGATTATGACATCATGATGATACCATTATGCCACATATCATAATCTTGTTCAGTCACCTGTCTCAGATTTAACGGTGTTAAAAAAAAATATCAAACTGGTTGACGGAAAAAAAATTCGGGTACCAATCTGAAACAAAAAAAAACCTTAAGTACCAATCTAAGAAAAGTGGATAAGTTCATGTACTAATTTTATATTTAACCCTTTATAAATATATATATATATATATATAAACTTAATAAAATTACACATATGAAATTAACCTGGACAATTGGTTATCTAAGTTGATTTGGACACCAAGCTCGATTATGAAAACTTACGGTCATTCAAACATCTAGCTTATAATGATAATCTACCCTAAGCACTCGAAAGACCTTCATAAGGTCAAGATCCACTTTTTTGAACTAGTGCTAATCACGCAGTTTCATATTTTTGCTTTCAATCTCTAAACTGAAACGTTGAAAAAGTTAAAAGAAAAATCATAATGGAAAAATTTCCAAGTCTCCCATTAGTGTGTTGCCGGAGAGAGAATAAAAATAACTCTTTTTTCATGAAAAGGGTTGCAAGAGAAGAATGTATAGGCCATAGTTTTTTAATTAACTTTTGGTGAATCACACCATAAGCCTTTAGCACTTTTGAACTTATTTAATTTAGTCCATTTCATTTTAATTTTTAAAATTCATTATCGTGTGTGACCCGTTGGGATCCCAATTATGTTAACAATAAATATAATCCATTTGAAATAAGAAATAATTATATTAGTAGTAAGATGGATTTAGTAAATTAAAAGAGTTAAAATTAATTTTTGAAATAGCCTTTCAATGTTCAGTACTGATGTATAATTTGATCCTTCCATAAAAATATCTTACATAAGCTAAAAGGTGTGGCTTAATGTCTACCTTTGTAACAACTTAAAAGTTAGTTGTGTTGAAAAATGCGATTTCAAAATCTTGTTCTCTTACGATCGAGTTTGAAAATATTATTAATTAATATTTACAGGTCTTTTATAGTGTTATACTGATTTTTGGTTCAGTAATTTTATTGAATGGATAGTTAATTAAGGTACAAATGTCACGACTCTAAAGTCAGTGCTATTGGAAAATGAGGTATCGGGATCTCATTTTTATAAATCGAGCCTGTAAATATTTTTTATTAAATATTTACAGATTGATTGTATAGATGAATTAACTTTTAATAGAAAATTTTACCGAATTAATGACTAATTAAAGTACAATTGCTAAATTGTAAAAGTGATAAAAATTAATTGCTATAAATTTTTAATTAATTCGAGGGCCAATTAAGAAAATGTTCCATTTATAAATTGACATTCGGTGGTAGATGCACATGATTATCCACTAAATTCTTAATTAAGCTTAAAAATTAACTAATTAAACTTTAGTTAAAAATAATTAAGATTAAGTAATATAATCACATGTACATAAGTGAAATTAAAGAGTCATCATCTTTATTTTTCCTTTCTCTTCTCCACCGAAGCATCAAGAACCCTTGTAAACCATTGTTGAGTTCTTTTAACCATTTGGTCCTTAATTTGGTATGATTTTTAAATCTATTTCTTGTAATTTTTATACTTTTGAGGTCCTGGGAGCTTGATTTAGCTAGCTCATATACTAATTTGGAAAACTGTTAAAATTTCCGTATTTGATTTCTTTAAGTTATTAATGTTAAATTGTTATATTTTAAGCTTAGAAATGAAAAGGACTAGTTTGTAAATTTTAATTGCTAGTTTTTTAATATAGCAACTAAAGTGTGTAAATTTCAAAATTGATGATATTTTTTATAATTATAGATAACATAGGACTGTAGAAGAATGAAATTGAGATTGGTTTCTAAATCAAAGCTCAAATTTGTAAGTTATGATAATTTTGATTTTAGGGACTAAATTGAATAAAATATAAAATTTTAGAGAGCTTCAAAAAATTGAAATTTAATTTATGCATGCATATAATAGACTGCCATAAAATGTTTGGAATTGATCATTTGAATTAAATAATTGTATAGACCGAGATTTGAACTAACCCATAGATAATCACAAAAAAAGGCAAATTAACAGATTAGTCCTTGACATCTTTTGAATTGTTGATTTTTTCTGATAAGCTCATACGGTACAACCATATTTGAATTTTTATATAATTGAATTATGTATGTATTTATATTTAATTATACTTTGAAATTCTTTACTATTTAGTACGAAAGGTGATATATTGACTAATTTGTAAAATATTGCAAATATGATAATTATAAACTTGTATGAAATCTTGAAAGGATATAAAATGTGTTATAGTAGACGATATGTACATGATGATTCTACAGTGATATAAATGTTACAAATTCAATATTAATGCTCGTGTGAACTTAGTAAACTATTAAGATACAATTGGCATGCCAACAGAGTTAGTTGCGTGCTTCTATGGGTTTGCACTTCGGTTCCTCTGATTGCACTTAAGTGCCTCTGTATAGCACTGCGGTGCTTTCTAATGTGGTGTAGTTACCCATGTATCTGAATTTATTTACTAGTGTTCATCGAGCTGCTAGATTAGTAAAAAGAAAAAAGAAAAGAAGGGAAATGATTATTAAATGTTATGAGACTATGTTTAAGTAGTTATATGATGAATAAATGATACGAATGGTATTATATTGGTATAATGTATGTCTATAGCAATATCTTGAATGATGTATTACTTGTGATAACGCTATATAACTATGTTATTCGTGGAGCTCACCTTATTACCGTGAAATGTTATGTCAAGTTTATTGTAATCCATTAGCTTGAAATGTATAATTTCTATGTTAAGGTAAGTTAATGTTTATTTCATATGAACTTACAAAGCATTAGTAATTCTTATCCCGTTGCTTTATTTCCTTTTTTGTAGATTTTGGCTTGCAGAATGTGACGATCGGATCGTATAGAAGCTCACACTATCCAATTATCAACTCGGTAGACTTTTACTGATTTTGTAACTTGATATTGTGGCATGTACATAGGTTTCTATCTATGTGATTCTTGTGAATGATATTTTGGGTTGAGCTTAGTTTAATGCTTAATATTGTAAAGCTATATGCATATGTGTAAAAATACATATTTTGGTATCTTTGAAGGTTGATGGATAAGTTATGTATTTGAAATGGAAATGTGATGGTGAATTAGTAAGATATGACACTCATAGTGTATAATTAGCATGAATGAAATGGTGTAAGAATTTGATATTAATGAATAACTTATATTCATATTAACATATTTGGTATGGTCTCTTGTGAAATGGTCTCAATTGTGACATATTGGTTTGAGTTGGTAATGTTTGATGTATCATCCAATTGATATTTTGAGTATGTTTTGATATGGTATGGTTAAAATGGAGTAAAATGGTAACATATGTTTGGAATGAGTAGTGATGTATGTTTTAATGGTTATGAATTTATAAGTTTAAATGACATGCTTAAGTGTATAGTTGGTGCATACTAGTTTGATGGCTTTGAGATGGTAAAATGGATGTTTGTTATATGCTTTAAATTGGTTTTATAGAGGATATAAGTGTGCATTTTGCATCAATTGTGCTAATAGTTCGGCTTGGCATGAAATAGGTATCAAAAGGCCTAAAATATACCCAAAATAGAGCCCACTTCGAGATGAGAAACTCTCCTCATCACAACATCAACCGACTATTTGTGAGGTCCCGACGTCAAGTGGCTAAATATCGCAATGTGACAAACTATTTGGTGACGTCACAATGTGGAGAAGGCAATGCCACGATGTCGACCCTGGATTTTCAAAATTTTGCAATTTGGTCCTGATTCGTGCTCGGGTCAACAAAAAAGCTTTGGTAAGCTCGATTAAGGCTTAGATTTAGTTGTGAATCGTATTATGAATGTATTTAAGCATAAATGTTTGTTTGATTAATATATTTACTATGTTATTTCAAAAGTGCTGGAAAATCGGTTTGGAAAATGCAACGAAGAATAAGTATAGGGAAAAACCAGAGTTTTAATTTTTTTTTTCCAAAAACAGGAACTTAGTTGTAATGTCTAAAGTACACTTAATCAAAATTGTACCTTTTCGATTCGTCTAAGATGAACGATTCACCCGAGTACTCTTCTCCGCTATCCTCAAGTTTATGTTTGCTGAGTGGAGATTCGCTTTGAATCAGAAAATTTTTCACAAAATTATCAGTGGGGTAATTTTGTAATTTCTTTAAACTTCAGGGTAAAGTTTTAAATAAGAAAAATATCTCTAGAAATCTTCTAAAATAATTTTCTCTAGAGAAATTTTCTTTGTACAACTTTCACTTCAATTCATGTGAAAAATAATGACCCAATACTCTCTTTATATAGGAAAGTTTAGAGAGTTCAACTATGATTAAACTTAAATCATTTTAATATTAAATTAATAAAATACTATTAAGATAAATATTAAATTAAATTTAATATTACTATTAAAATGATATTATTTTTATAATAGTTAATCTGAAACCAAATTACACGGTAGAGTCTTAGTAGGAGTGTGATTCCTCCACTGCTCAACCTACAAAGGACCACCCGCTGGCCACCGAAATAATGTAAATCATTGCCGGCACACTGTCACGTTCGGTGGTGCCATCGCAGTCGACACCCTCACAAACACCACGAGTCGATTCGGTTAAGACTGGTATTGCCCGGCCGCTTGTTTCACATACCAAGCCCGATTCGACCAATTTTTAGGTATTAGTCTCTGTTTTGGGTTCTTGGGCCTAATTTTTTATTTAAGGTCCAATTTTCAAATTCAATTACCCATTGGGCCAATTGCCTGACTTGAAAATTAATTTTCAAAAACATCATATTTATTTTAATTAATTTGATTAATTTAATTTTACTTAATCAAAATTAAATTTCCCAAAAATCACTGAGATTTTCAAATTATTTTTCAAGAAAATTCTTTAATCAAATTTTTTAGTTGAACAATTCTCACGACTGCCTAATTTAATTCCACATTGAATAAATCGACTTAATTAAATTATTTCCAAAGTCGTAGAATTTTCTTTAGATTCAAAAGCAGTCCAATCAAGCTTTTGTTAAACTAATGGAGGACCAATCAGACATATACAATTAGGCTCGAGTAATTGCAATTATTTCCAAAAACATCGTTCTGATAATTCGCAATTTACATAATCATGGAGTCAATCCACAAGAAGTATCATGATTGAAAACTCATTGTATACTATTTATGAAAGCAATTCATCCAATTGCTTTGTCCAATGACCTCGTCATGTGTGTGTTACCCTCATATGAGATCATTGATTTCTTTTAGTTAAATTTGTTCACTCAATACAATCATATTTTATCTCATTGTCACCAATATGTCTTCTTAATGATTAATATGATTACTGTCAACAAATGATTGTGATAAATTGCTCGTTTGAGAATAAGCACCCCATGGCCACATTCCATATTTATCAATCCACACAATCCTGTGAGAGGCTATCATTAACTCTTTAATCCAACTATGAATTCAATTGTTGCTAGTAAAATAATGTCATACACAAGTCATGTACCCAACATACCGGCTATGGGCTCAGTCATCTTTAAAGTATAAACCTCCACTTATATCAAAGTGTATGAGTTACATACGTATGGTCAGTGACTAACTCAAGATTTAGGTAAATTACACCATGAATGTCACAAGTGAATTAATTTACCAACGGATTCAGAATTAACTCATCTTGGGTCCAATCTAATGTATCATTTTTCCAATTAATACATTTATGTCTCTACCCATGGAGTCAACTGTTCCAATAGCTAAGACTAGTCACCTCCTCAATTGGAATTATAAACGACATAATAATCCTTCTAAGTATTTGAATGAAACGCTCACTTTGATTTTTTTACAGGATTACAATCTCGTTTAGATTATGTACTGATGTAAGTTTTCTTTCTAGCAATGTAAACTTTCTTACAGTGCCACTTATCATTAGTTTGAACTTAGACAATCAATGAGCTAATATTTGTTTGTCACAATTTCGCTATACATGCAAAACATGAAAGATAGAAACACAAAAGACGTAATAGTGAAATGTGAAATTAACTTTATTTAGTTATTCATCATTCAAATACATAGAAAACAATTACATGTTTACTACAATATGGGTACATTTCCCAACAATCTCTCACTTGCCCTAGTGAAGTAAATGCATCATGTTTTACATTCTCATATCCTCGACGTGTTTGTTAAAACTCCTAGTTGCAAGAGTTTTAGCAAAGAAATGTGCAAGGTTATATTCAGAAGCTACTTTCACCACATCTACTATTCCTTCAGTTATTACCTCTCATATCAAGTATACTTCTAGTCAATGTGTTTAGTCCTCTTCTGATTTGTCATTTCCTTGGTATTAGCTACTACAGCACTGTTATCACAATACAGTGTTATAGATTTTTCCATACCAAGAATGACTTCAAGATCAGTTAAGAAATTTGAAAGCCAAGTCGCTTCTTTCATTGCCTCAGAAGCAGCCGTATACTCGGCCTCTATAGTACAGCCAGTAGTACAAGTTTTTTTTACACTTCTACATACTATGGATCCATCGCCTAGGACGAATACATTACCCAATGTTGATTTCCTTGAATCATTACAGGTTTGGAAGTTTGAGTCTGTGTATCAAATAGAGTAAGGTTCTCCCTAGAATACACAATCATATTATCCCTAGTTCTTTTAAAATACCTTAATATATGTTTTATAGATTGCCAAAGCTTGAGATCAGGATTCACCTAATAACGACTAACCATTCCCACTGTGAAACAAATATCTAGACGCGTGCAAAGCATCGCATACATAAGGCTTCCAACTGCCAAAACATATGAAACCTTACTCATAAGCTCTCTTCCTTCTATTGTCTTAGGACAGTTGAAAATTCGATGTCATCGATTGAGCAGCTAGTTTTGTATCGATCATTGCAAATCGTTTCAATAACTTATCAATGTATGAAGCTTGTGATAGAGCTATCATTTTATTCTTTTGATCTTTAAGTATTCGAATTGCAAGAGTATAACTAGCTTCACCCAAGTCATTCATGCTGAATTAACCATTTTTAACTAATAACAATTCTCCTACATCGCTTTTGATAAGTAGAATATCATCGACATACAGAAATAAGAAAGCCATTTTTTTCCTTTATATACTTGTAAACACAATGTTCATCAATGTTTTGCTCAAACCCAAAAATCTTGATCGTTTGATCAAATATTTTATTTCAAAAAGTGGGATGTCTGCTTAAATCCATAAATGGATCTTAGTAGTTTGTAAACTTTCTACTCCTTTCCTTTGACAACATAGCCAGTGGGTTGAGCCATGTAAATGGTCTGATCAAGATAGTCATTCAAGAATTTTTTCTTGGCATCCATTTGTCAATGTAAGAGTTTGCGAATAGACTTAAGCATGGCTACCAGAGAGAAGGTCTCATTATAATCGATGTCTTCTTTCTATGTGTAGCATTTCCCTACAAGTCTAGATTTATGTGTTTTCACTTTCCATTCAATACTTCTCTTCTTCTTATTGATCCATTTACACCCTATGAGTTTAATCTCTACTTGTAAGTCTACAAGTTCCCACACTTTCTTGGATTCCATAGAATCTATCTCGAAATCCATGGCCTGTTTCTAGAGCTTGGAATCAACATCCTACATAGCCTCAGCGTAAGTGAGTGGATCATTATCCTCATAATTGGTTTCCTTATTATAAATAATACCATCATAGATGAACAAGTCTAGTTTCTTAGAAAATCTCCCACTACGATAGATTCTCCTATGTTGTTGATTGTTTGTAGGTTTTTCTACAACTTTCTCGAGAACTGAACTTAGTGATTGTTCTACAACTCTTAAAAGTTCCTCGAGTACCACTTTACTTTGAGGCTTAAAGTTATCCATGTAGCTTTCCTAAAAGATAGTAGCATGAGTAGAAACTTTAATCATATTATCTTTCAGATTGTAGAATAATCTGCCATTTATTCCTTTCAGATATCCTACAAACATTCACAATTCTGTCCATGCATCCAACTTCTTTGTATCCTTATCTGAAATGTTTGTTGGACAACCTCATATTCTAAAATGATTTAGAGTAGGTGTCTTTCCAAGTTACAGTTCATAAAGTGTCTTACAAGTAGACCTGGTTGGCACATCATTCAAAATATAGCAAGCCATTTGTATAGTATACCCCCAGAAGGAAGTAGGAAGTTGTGAATAGCTTAAAATTGAATGAACCATGTCAAACAAAGTTCCATTCCTTCTCTCAGCTATGTCATTCTGTTGTGGAGTGCTCAGCACAGTCAATTGAGATAAAATCTCATTCTCTATAAGGTATCCTAAGAACTCGTCAGACAAGTATTCGCCACCTGCATCAAACCGAAGATTCTTTATGGATAAACCTAATTATTTTTTCACTTTTGCATGAAACTCTTGAAATTTATCAAAATTTTCACTTTTGAGGTGTATTAGATACACATATCCATATCAAGAATAGTTGTTGATGAAAGTCACATAATAATCGTAACCTCCTCGGGCACTGATACTCATAGGATCACATGCACCAACGTGCACAAGTTTTAAAGGTTGGTTGTCCCTTATACCTTTCACATTAAAAGACATCGTAGTCATTTTACCTTCCAAGCAATATTCACATTGTGGAATACTAACTTCTTTAAGCATACTTAAGGGACCATCTTTCACGAGTCTAGTAATTTTTTCTTGGTTAATATGATCAAGCCTTAATTTCCAATAGGTACCCCTCATTAAAGTGAGAAGTTTTAAGTTTCTTATTCACCATTTCAGTTTGAAGCATCGAGTAGTTATTTGGTTTGATAAAGTAGAGATTGTTTTTTATTTATCCATTACAGACTAAAGAACGATTTTTGTGAATAGCAATCTCTTTAATAAATGTCATGAAATAACCGTCATAAAATAAATATACTACATAAATTAAATTCCTCTTAAAATGAGGTACATAAATTACATCCTTTAAAACAATCTTTCTAAAATTATCAAAATGTAAAATAACTTCTCCCACTACTACGGCTAAAACATAGCTCTCATTTTTGGTCCGCAATGAGAAGCTATTATCACACAGACTTCTCGTTTCACTGAACCCCTGTAAAAAAACACACACATGGTTAGTGGCTCCAAAATAATAACTCAGTTGTCAATTGATTCTTCCACTAAGCAAGCTTTAACCACAAAGAGTTTCATAGCTTTTCCATTTTCGGCTAGGTAATCCTTATGCTTATTGTAGTTTGATATGAAGCATCTTTCCCTGTTGCAGAAAAAACATTTGATCTTTTTACGATCCTTCGACGCCTTAGTCTTCTTCTTATCCACACAAAGTGGAATCAAAGACTTAATCAGTTTTTTCTTTCTCTTAGCTTTTTGTTTCCCCTTAGAGGACGAATGGCCCACAACTAAGTTTGCCTCAGGTTTCTCCTTAACCGGCCTACAACCATTCAACATCAACTCATAGGATTGTAATTCCTTCATAAGCTAAGTCAAGGTAAGCGCATTGTTCCCTAAGTTGTAAGTGGCCCTAAAGCCAACAAACTCCTTAGTCAATGATTTAAACACTATTTCAATCTAAGTGTTCACATCCAGCTCAGCCCCATTGTCCTCTGCTTCCACAAAGAATCCAATATGCTTAAGCATATGGTCTTTGACTGGAGTGTCGGGTTTTCGCTGAGAGTTCATCAAATTTGTAATAGCTGATCATCGAGCCAATGTAACCTGGCCTCCAAGCAAATCCTCCAAATTTGTCATGATCTCTTTGACAATACAAAAATTCTCGTGTTACTTTTTTAGCACATTACTCATGCTCAGTAACATATAACATTGAGTAATCGATTCAGAATATCTCCAATGATTTCTCGCTTTAGGCTAAGTTTCAGGTGGGTAAGGTTCATTAAGGACGAATTTGTGTTTCTCACAACTGAAAACTATTAGCAAGTTCCATTTTTATTCTCGAAAGTTATCCCCATTCAATTTATTCTCGATAAGAATGCTAATAAGAGGAGTAATAGACATATTTGAACTGAAAAAATAATAAAGATTCACTAAATATTATCTTTGTATTAAGTAAATATTTTCATTTTAGCAACATATCAAGAATGAAGTATGATGCATGTGTCTTGTACTAAACCTCAAAAAACATTTTTTTCATTACTACAATTATTCCCACACCCATCAATTATGTCGCATTGGGGTCCCATGATTAACTAGGCATGTAACATTCCGTTTTTGTTCAAATCAGAATAGTGGTTTCGGAACCACAAATCTGAAGTCAAAATATTTATTTTATTATTTTAATATTTACAGCATGATAATTCGATTGTGTTAAAATTTTGTTAAGAAATTTTATCGTTTGATTGGTTAATTTGATTGGCAATTAGGTATGTTTTGCTCGGTTTTTAATGATTTCTGTATTTTTGTGATCGTTGCAACTAGTACTAGCTAGCCCAGAGACTATTCTGCAAAACTATTAAAGATTTTGAAAGTTGTCATTGATGAAAATATGTGTTCTTTAATGTTTGATGATGAAGTATGAATATTTGTTATGAATTATACAAGTTTTGTTAAGTAATTTTTAGTGAAAATGAAAAATAGGGAATTATTTGTGAAAATGTGAAAATGTGTGGTTAAATGTGTGAAAAGTTGATAAATATGGGCTGCTAGGGGTATAATGGTAACTCGGCTAAGCATGGGTGTTTTGAAATTTGCATGAATTTGTGATTTTGTGAAATAATGACTAAATTGTAAATATGAAAGTTTAGGGGAAAATATGTAAAATAGACCTGATGTGTATTTCGAATTGAATTGAATAAATAGAAGAATAAATAAGTTGATTTTGATTACTTATAGATCAAGAAAAGAGGAATTCATACTTAGATAGGGGAAAAAGCAATGTAATTAAATAGTCGGTCCGTTTCGTCATTTTCATATACGAGGTAAGTTCGTATCATTGAATTTAAATATGTATTTATTTAAATGATGGATGAAATTGGGATTGTATTTATCTTATTATTTAATTTGGATATCTTAAATTAAATGTACGGTTAAATAAGACGAGTTATTGAATAAGACCGTAATTGGGCTATAGAAATCAGAAAATAAGACCATAACAGGGTTATGCCATGTGAAGGTAAGACCACGACAGGACCATAGCAATACATGTGTAAGACCATAGTTGGACTATGGTATTGGAAAATCGAGGTACTCATACCGTAAGCATGTTTAAGGCCTCGTAGGCTCTTAATAGGGACAAATTGATTGAGATTGAATGATGAATGGTTGAATTGAGAAAATGTATGCTAAATGGTTGTTTAATTGTTTCGTAAGTTTGGTAATGCTCTGTAACCCTATTCTGATGTTGAATACGGGTGAGGGGTGTTACAAGGCAAGAACATGGATTACATCCAATTAGTTTGTGAATCTTAATTCTCAAGACTCCACACAAACCAATGATCGTTTAACGTTTGGCCATTATCTCTAGATTCAATATCTTTTCTTGGGAAACTATTTAATAAGAAACAATCTTTAGTGTGTAACCATTGATTCAACACTCATCATAAACATGATTTCATTTGTGAGTCATCTTAGGATAATCTCACTGAGAGTCATGCATGGCTAATTGTCCTTAAAAGGAAATCTCAACTAGTGAACCTACATGATAAAGTTTACCTTGGGGTGCAGTCAAGGTAGGAATTTAGTCGAAACTTTATCATGCTATCACTTAGGGACCATCAATGAAGGTCGTAGGTCTTGTTCATGGACCTTCTCCCACTCAATATTTTAAAAAACATGTAAGGTTTTAATTCCAGATTTCAAGAATGGTCATACAATAGTCTTAGTGGCATTCTTACCTATTTTATAAGACATGTTTCTAATATAGGTGTAACACCCCTAACTTGTCTCCGTTACCATATTAGAGTTACGGAGTATTACTGATCAATAAGAAATCATCTAACATTATAACATTAAAATGATTAACCTTAATAACAAGCAACCAATCATATGCATTTTGTCCCTAAATTGAGCCTTCGGTGCTCTAAAAATAGCTTAAGGGTAATTCGGGACTAATTTGAAACAAATTAGAAAATTTTAGGAAAATATGAAAAATTTTAAAATAGGGGACACACGGCTGTATAGCCAAGATGTGTGGAATTCTCCATGCCGTGACTCTCAAAATAGGGACACACAGCCGTGTCTCAGCCTATGTCCTTACCCATGTAACTCACTGAGTTGGGCCACACGGTCGTATGCCAGACCATGTAACTATTGAACATGTGACACATAGCAGTGTCGCAGGCAGTGTACTAGGCCGTGTAACACACTGACTTAGTACACACGGTCGTGTTACAGACCATGTGTGGCATGCAGCCAAGTGACACAGGCGTGTCCTAGGCCGTGTGCACCTAAATAAACCTTAAATGACAAGTTTAACATTTCAAGCTTTCTTGAACACTAAATAAACCATTTACCAACCAATAGACCTATCCAAAATGATATTAAACAAACTCAAATCATGCTATTTTCTACCATCTTAAATGCCTACCCAATGTACTTTCACTGGTACCACAAATTACCCCTAATCATCAATATGAATCATCAACCAAAGCATGTCAATTCATATGACTTAACACTTAACCAATATGTCTATCATAGGCACCAATCACAACATTTCAATATGACATATACTATAATCTTATACCAAAAACATCTCCCTTCAGTCACATATATCATAATAAGTTGTCTACTTGCACTTAAGATCATTTTTTATAGATTTACGTATCAAAACAATAGTAATGACAAACAAGCCTATTACATGCCAAATAATCCAAAATAACGTTCCAAAAACTACTGAAAATAGATGAATTGTATGACTTGAGTGCTGATCCGACCGTCCAACCTTCAAAAGTATCTACAAGAATAGAAAATAACACAAGTAAGCTTATTGAAGCTTAGTAAGTTCGACGTACAAAATCAATAAGTCTTACCAAAATATATAAAACAATTCAATCAAAAATGATCCAACAACACATGCTTCCTATCATCCACAACTACATACCGGTGAATTGCATCTCTCAATTCAAAGCTCAACCAAAGTTCTCCAAGAATAATATACATATCCACAAAATAATCAACTTTAGATATCAATTACATGTCATGCTTGTAACATCCCGATTTTTGGCCTAGTCAGAACAGTGGTTTCGGGACCACAAATCTGAGGTCATAAAATTTATTTTAGTATTATTTTGTGGTCTACAGCATGATAATATGATTGTGCAAAAATTTTATTAACAAATTTTATCGTTTGAATGTTTAATTTGTAAAAAAAGACTAAATCGTGTAAAGTGCTAAAATTGTGTTTTATTAGCTAAATGTGTTAAATAGATATAGAACTTCAAATTGGAGGTCCTTAATGAGTAATTAGGCCATTATATGTGTGAATGGCTGCACATGGAGTGTAATAAATGAAAAGTCAAAGTTGGTAGGGTTTGGTATTTTGATGACTTAAGATAGATTAAATAAAATAAAATAAAAATGGTCATTTTTTTCATTTCCTTCATGCACCGAAAATTTCAGCAAAAATAGCCATTTGGGAGCTTGAAATTTTGACAAAGAGAAACCCTCTACATGTAAGTCATTTTGGTGATAGTTTTTGTTAATTTTTATGTTTTTGGAATCCTTCAAGCTTAAACTAGCTAAACAGGAGACTAATTTGCAATATGATTGAAAAGTTAGGGTTATGCCATGATAGCATGATAGTTATTTTTGAAGTTTAATGGAAGAAAAATGAAACCTTGTTGGCTATTAACAACTTTGGTTAAGGGATTTTTGATGAAATTATCAAATAGGGTTAGATGGAGAAATGTGAAAATTTTTAGTTAAATGTATGAAATTGTGAAATGTATGAGTTGCTATAGGTTTATATAAGTTCGAATAGGCTTGTAGAGGGATAAACTTTCATAAATTTCATTTTAATAGCCTTGGGACTAAATTGTAATTAAGTGAAAGTTTAGGGGCAAAACTGTAATTTTCCTAAAATATGATTTATGGGCTGTTTTGAATAATGTGGTAATTAAATAAGTGAATTTTCTATTATAGATCAAGAAAAACAAAGTCGAGGCCTATACCAGAAAAGAGCGAGATCTTGGACTAAGTTGAATTAATTGACCCTATTTTTGTACCGAGGTAAGTTTGTGTGTAATTGATACAACATTTTACTATGTATTTAGCATTTAATATTGCATGAATTGTATAGTTGTCCTTTTGAATATTATTGATGTGGTCCGACAAAGAATTGAAGTGATGAAAGCCTGTTGAACCTTAGAAATACTTAAGGTACAAATATCATGACATTTGGGTTGATGATATCCTATAATATGGCATCGGCATCGGTATGTGTTATCATGTAAGACCATATCTGGGATATGGCGTTGATATGAGATTTCGTGTAAGACCACGTCTGGGACATGGCATCGAAATGAGATCTCGTATAAGACCATATCTGGGATATGGCATCAATGTGAGATCCCATGTAAGACCACGTCTAGGACATGGCATTGGCATCTTAATGTGTGTATGATAATCTTGAGTATCCTTAATATTCCAAGTGGTTCAAAGGGTAATCTAAGGATTTGTCAAAGAAATAATGATGTATGCTCATGTTAAAAGGGTACAGGTATGTACGCTGAGCCCGTAGTTATTGAAATTACGAAATGATAAAACTTCGGTAAGATGAGAATGAAGGAATTATGATCTTGAGTTCCATTGAATATTATATAAATTGAATGAGATAGAATATGATTATGATGATTATTGAAAATGAGATGAATTAAGTGATGTTATGTATGTGTATGAAAATGCATATTTTTATTCCTTATTAATTACATTCAAGCTTACAAAGCTTTATGCTTACTCCCTCTCGTTTCCATTTTCTTATAGTATTGCCAAGCTAGCTCGGGGATCAAAGAACGTCGGAGGCTCAATTACACTATCAATTGCCAAGCATGTCTAGGGACTTGGTCATTTTGATATATGTCATATTAGTTTAGCCAACTGTGTTAGATTTTAATGACTTGATGATACATTTTGTATATGGCCATGAGATATGGCTCATATTGATTATGGAGATGTAAATCCTATTCATATATGCATGCATGTGCTAAGGTTCCTCATGATGTGGTTAAATGTATTTGGTATATCTAAATTGTAGGTATGATCATGGATGTTTGATGGTGAAATTATAAGTGAGTGGCATAATAACAACTAAGGCATGAATGAGTAAGATAGAACTATAAATTGATAAGGAAATTCCATGCATGAATCATGTTATGATTGTGTAAGTGCTCATTTCTGCCATATAGGATGCCATGGAGATGTGTATGAGTGCATGTGTTATTGAGGGTGACAAAAGGCTTGGAAAATAGCCTCAAAGTTGCTCACACGGGTAGACACACGGGCATGTGTCTAGGCCGTGTGAGACACACAATCTACCCCAAGGGCGTGCGGTCTGGTCGTGTATCCCCTGCACCCTAATTAATGCAAAACAAAATGCCCAGTAGTAAACACACGGGCAGAGACACGGCCGTGTGTCTCAGCCGTGTAAAGGACATGGGAGTGTGCCCAATCCATGTGAAGTCCGCACCTGATTTTTAGAATTTAATTCACCACACGGCCTAGTACACGGGTGTGTGACTTGGCCGTGTGAGTCTATTTTGTTGATAACGTCATAGTCAAAGAGTTACACAGACTGAGGACACGAGCATGTCCCAGGCCACACGGGCGTGTGTGACTACACGACCTACCCACACGAGCGTGTGACCCTCCAAAACATGGAAATTTTCTAAGTTTTCTAGAAGTTCCAAAAGTTCTCGATTTAGTCCCAAACCGTTCTCAAAGTATGTCTTGGGCCTCATAGGCCCATTTAAGGGACGAAATGCATGTTAATGAATGGTTTTAATTTGGACGAAAATTCATGTCTTAGTTTTTTATGATTATATGAATTTGGGTTCGGTAATGCCTCGTACCCTGTTCTGGCGTCGGATATGGGTAAGGGGTGTTACAATGCCATTCAAAGTCATTGTATAAGTATAGTACAATAATTTATGATCTGATGAATGACTTACATATAGAGCACATTAATCCATCCGAAAACACGCCAAATACTCATAAGAACTCATCCACCTGATAACATGCCAATTCCTCTAAAAAGCTAGTGCAACTGAAAACACGTCAAATGCTCATAAGAGCTCATCCACCCGATAACACACCAAAACAGGGAGTATAACACGAGAGTTCGCAACAAATGTTGAACCTCAGCCTACTCAAGAAAAATATATATCACACCACATCAATCTCCACTCCAATCCCAACATAACACGCCATCATTTAATTATACTCTATCTCGTGTTCATCTGATCCAAATATAGAAGTTCAATAATATTTCTCAAATAACTATACATCAACAATAAAACAATGATATCTATTATATCATATTATATTATCAAACATTTCATATAGATATTACATTATAAATTGTATGAACTTACATGGACTGAGTTGTAGTAGTTGTAGAAGTTCAGGGACTAGTCCGCTATTTTTCCTTTTCCACGTAAATCAATAGGGTCTTGATCTAAAATATAAAATTCCCAATTATTAGCTTATATTTCATACTCCAATTTACTTTAAATTTTATAACCTTTTATTTTTTTGAATTTACACAATTGCCCTTAACTTGTATAGCTTTTTCAATTTAATCCCTTAACCCGAAAATCATCAAATTGACCATTTTCTAGGAATCAAATTTTAGCCTAATATTCTAGGCCCTTAAAAAGCATCAAACCTTGAAATTTTTATATTTTAACAATTTAATCCTTAAATCAAAATCTAACAAAAATGACTTCACAAAACAACCAAATACAACAATCAAAGCTTCAAACATACAACTATCATCACAAACAACCAATATTCATCAATGGCAACTTCTAGAATTTTTAACAGATTCAAAAACGAATGTACGAGCTAGCTGGACCTAGTTGCAACGATCTAAAAAACGTAAAAATTACAAGAAACAAGTAGGGAAATCACTCACATGCAAGTAATTGAACTTGGCCGATTCTCCAAGCTTAAACATGAAAATTTTAGGAAGAAGATGATAATTTTATGTTTTATTTTTATTTAATTAATGATTATTTAACTTTTTAACATTTAAAATTAACTAAAATTTCATCAAAAACCACACTTGACCGTCCACCTATTTTTTAAGGTCTAATTGCCTTATTTGCCCTCTCAGATTTTACAATTCAGACAACTGATCATCTAATTGCAATAATTACTAAGTTTTGCATCTTTTACAATTTAGCCTTTTTTCTTTAATTAGCTAACTAAATAATAAAATTTCTTAACGAAAAATTAATACGACTCTAATGACTCCATAAATATTCTATAAATAATATTTACGAGTCGACACTACAGAAACCTGTGGTCCCAAAACCACTGTTCCATCACCACTAGAAAATGGGTTGTTACAATAAGCATGGCATGCTATGACAATTTTATAATATTCACATGCACTCATTCACAAGAATCAATCAATTAGAAAGACAAATAATTCTGATTCTCGATATTTTTTCTTTTAAGGGAAAAATTATAACATCCTCAACTCGGCCTAAACGTTAGACCCAAATTTGGAAGATTACATCAACCACCAAGTGGCCTAGCAGAGTTATTAGAGTTTTTGAAAATAGTTATTTTAAAACATTTTTTTAATTCAGTAGAAAATTTAGTTACAAACAGTTTTATTATCCTTAAAATCTTAATTGTAATTTGGTAGCGAAAACTTGATATCTATTGGATTTAAGGAAAATCGGGGGTTCATGCATACTAATTAATAATCATAGCATAATATCTTAAAAATTCAAATAAAATGTCATGCAAAATAAAACAAACCTAAATCCTAAGTCCCATGTCATGGTTCAAAAATAAAATGTTACGGTCCTCGAATAATAAAATAAATCAAAAGATTAAGCTTTAATAAGTTGAAAATAAAATAGATTGTGCTAAGACCCTTTGGATGTCGTGCCTTCATCCTAACCTAGTGGGTTATCTGTAAGGATGAAAATTTAAGGGGGTGAGCTTTGACACTCAGTATGAGTCCATTTACAATAAAATTAATGCAAAAGTTATTAAGACACATTAATTAAAATTGCATAAAATAATCATATATAGCAGTTCATTTCAGATTATTGACTTTTCGAGTACAATCATCATTAATATGTCAGAACTCAGAGTAAAAACTTTCAAAATTAACCAAATTCTCAATTTTCCCACAATAATCATATCCATGCACGTATATACATATATATCCATGCTTATGTACCATAACATAATTTTCAAATTTGTGTACACATGATTTGAATGATGTTATACAGTTTCTGGTTTAAACAAAATAAATCCCACCTCACCGCTACACGTCTTAATGGAAGTTTCCTAAAACTCCCTTTTTCAACACACTAGGATGTGGATAAACCACTACCGATTCGTAGATAATAATTTCCATTTTGGCTGTGGACATACAACAAGTCCCCATGGTTGGAATTTACCTTTGGTTGTGGGTTCACAACAAAAGTCCTATAGATGAAACCTGCTTTTTGGCTTTAGATTTTATAGCATAAACCCGCTATTGGAATCGGCCTTTAGCTATGGATACATAGCAACATTCGCAATGGAATCTACCTTTGGCTTTTGGTACACATCAATTTGCATATAAAAACTGCCTCATAGCTGCAACTTACACCATCATTTTTCTTGTAGATAGACTGTCTGATCCTTCTCCGTACATATCTTCCCAACCCATGCAATGCATTATGACATATTGAGTACAGATAAAATATGATAGTATTTAATGTACTAACACTGGAAAATCAGTAGCGAAGTCATGCTTTTATCAAGTATTCGAGTTAACAGTATCATAATGCATGTCTTACATACATTCACAAGTATAGATTCAATAGCAACATACCATGTCTCATTCAAATATTCATAAATATAAATAAATGTTGCAATAAATCGGTTAATCCTGAATCCTGGCATATTTATTATCATCAAGGACCTAATTGCATAATTTAATTCACTAAATAAAGTTCAGAACCTATTTAGGGACTAATATGATCAAAACTTAAAATTTTGGGTTAAAATTGTAAATTCTAAGTTACAAGGGACACACAGCCGTGTTATTGGACCATGTGGGAAGTCTTGCACCATGTGGAAAGGGTACACAATTGTGTGGCTAGGCCGTGTGAGAGACAGTGGTCATGTGGCATTCGAAACTATAACCTACAGAGGTGACACGGTCGTGGGTGTCCTAGGCTGTGTAAGAAGGGAAAACCTAGGGTTTCAAGGGGGACATAATCGTGTATGACGCTTGTATGGTCTATACGGGCAGCCCATGTGACAGCCCTAAAGTGACCCTAGTCGGAAAGCAGTTTCGGGACCGCTAAACCGAGTCACCAAATTATTTGAATATGATATCTATTGTCTAAAATATGTGATTATGAATGTGTGAAAGTTTTAAGCTTCGATTTAGTAAATTGCATGTGAAATTAGTCAATAGGACTTATGTGTGACACTTTTGAAATGTAATAGGTAAATCTATAAGGATCTATTAGTGCATGTAATCAAAGGGTGGACTTGCATGTCAATTTCCCCTTTTATTTGCTAGTGGCCGCCATGACAAAGGGATGGGCAAAACATGTCATAAAACATGTTGTGACAATGGTGTATGTTAGGAAAAATAAAATAAGGAGTATGGGTAATAAAGAAATGGAAAAAAAAAAGAATGGTGTGAGTGTTCCCCCATTGCCGTGAGTTGAGGAAAGAAGAAAAAAAGGTGTCCATCATTTTCACTTCTTTTGGCTGAAAATTCTAAGGAAGAAAGAAAACAAGTTGTGTTCTTTGGTTCTTCTTGGCGATTTGAGAGGAGGAAGAAAGGAGTGAAGCAATCGGTCATCTTAGGTCGATATTAAGGTAAGGAAGTTGATACTAGTTCTTGAAATCCTAGTTGATTTTGAGTGAGATATCAAGTTATTGTTGGTAACCCATGTTGAAATTGTGATTTTGGAATAAGTAAGGTTTTCGGCTATGGAGATTAATAAGGGTGATGGTTGTGTTTCATGCTAAATCTAGATGAACAATGGTAGTTTGTTTACATCTTGATGATTATGAGTTCCTTTCTTGGGTCTACCCTAGATCCATGAAGTATATTTTTATTTGGTGTTGTTGGAAGTATCGGCCATGGTATATCCATAAGCATGATTTATGCTTATTGCATGATAGGTAAGATTTGTGATTTTGGATATATGTTTATATTTGGTTATGATCAACTTGTGATTCGGCTCTTGCACATATATATATATGTTTGCACATGATGTATTGGTATGACATATATACTATCTCAAGGTATATATTTACATATGATGATGTTTCGGTTATGAAGTAAATGATTGATGCGTATTGAGTTACAATATGTAATGCATTAGTTAGTAAAATGTATGTCATTTATGTGTGGTATTAAGTATATAATTGGCCTCAACATAGACATGCATATTCGGCCACATGAGGTGGATTGGTGTGCATGTATTCGGTTAGAGGCAAGCATATTGATGCCGTATCTTGGCTTAGATAATCGGCTAAAAGAGAGTGTGGACTATTGTGTTGAGTTAGATTCATGATTTCGTACTTATGTGACTTTAATGTCTAATGAATATATATGGGTTAAGCACCTTGAGTTCCTCTTTTTGATACTCAAATGATTAAATTAATTTATTTGTCAATTTAAGCTCAAGAGCAAAGGGGAACTAAATCCGATAAAGGGAAGGAAAAAGTGGTCGAATAGCCATCGAAATCGTTCGACAACATCCGAGGTAAGTTTTCGAGTAATGGAACTTAGGTTATGATTCGATTAGATTATGTCTTAAGTAAATCAAAATCATGCTCTTTGTATGTGGCTATTGAGCCGAAATTTGTAAATGTGATAGGTGTCTTGTGTTTGAGCTTTGGTAATGAAAATGAAATACGGATGTGTCATGATTTATTGATATATGTGTTTGGTTATTCGAATGATATCCGGGCTAAGTCCCGAAGGCTTTTGTGCTAAGTGACTATATCCGGACTAAGATCCGAAGGCCTTTGTACGAGTTACTAATCCCGGGCTAAGCCCGAAGGCATGGGTGTGAGTTACTAAATCCGGGTTAGGTCCCGAAGGCATTTGTGCGAGTTGCTATAACCGGGCTATGTCCCGAAGGCATTTGAACGAGTAGCTATATCCGGTTAAACTCCGAAGGTACATGATTCGGAAATCAAAGCTCCTTTCAGTATATTTTTGGTTGGACTTTGAAATGGCATGTATAGGGCTACCCTTTTGTTGTAGGTCATGTACCTTTCGGTTTTGTGTAAATTTGGATAGCCATGCGAAAATGGCTTAAGTATACTTTGGGCATGGTATTATAATCATTGTATGTTGTTCATTAAGAGGTATGGAAATGTTTGGAAACGATTAGCCATTGGGATGGTTAATCATGATCATTTTTTGTGCTATTTATGTTAAAGGGCTAGTTGAATCATGGAAACTATGAAATAGGTAAAGCCTACCTTAAAGACAGATGCTGACAGCTGCAGTGACGTAGATGTGAAAAATCACTAAAAATAGTAGTAATGGAATTAAATAGTGAATAAATTATGTAAACAAACCTTGACGAGTCTATTTTTATAGGAAAGTAACGAAACGATCATATGAACAGTATGCTAAGAGATATTTAAGTTTTCGTGACACAGGGCCAGAACGGCTTCTGGAGTCCCTGTTCCGACTTTAGAAATTCATTATAAATTGAGCAGAGATAATTAGAAGTCATGCCATATATTTACAGATTCCTTTTTGAGTCTAGTTTCTGTAGAAACAAACGGCATCAGTATTGAAGCCTTGTAAAGGGAGATATCCAAGTCGTAATGCGCAAAGGTCAGTGTAGTCGATCCCTGTAACATGGGGGAATTTAACTAATAAACTGTACTAATTGGCCTGACCAAAAATTCTAGAAAAAAAATTTTAGATTCATATATGAGTCTAGTTTCAGGGAAAAATCACGAAACTGATTTTCTAGTTGTGGAACTCAAGATATGATTTTTAAGGTGACAGTGATACAGTTAGCCTACTGTCTGGAAATTTTAAAATGAACTGCAAGTAAGTGGATTAAGCCGTTAACCCCTCGTGTCCGACTCGTGACGGTCTCTGCACGGGTGTTACAGTTTTATTGGTATCAGAGCCACGGTTTAGTCGATTCTAGGACTACCGTAATGTGTTTGCGTCTAGCTATACATGCCATTTTATGTGATTATTTGATAGTGTGGTGATTCTGACATTGCAAATGTGTTTATTTATAGTAATGGATCCCGATCCCGACCGAGCGGTAGCTGATGATCTTGAGAGTGTAGCGCCTGCTCCCGCACAAGGGACAGCGCCGGTGGACTCTCAACCTAATGTCAGTAATCCGAATGATGAAGCTAGACAAGCTTTCTATAGCGTGATGAATGATTGGTTCAACCAATACATTCGAACTAATACGGCTGTTCCACAACCTCCATTCCCGACAAATACCACCCCCGCACCTACAATACCTCCGGTAACAGACCAAATAAGGTTGAATAAGCCCCAGCTTGATGAAATCCGAAAACACGGGCTACTGAATTTAAAGCTACGAACAATGATGATGCCGAGCAAGCTGAATTTTGGTTGGACAACACTATCCGGGTACTCGATGAGCTATCTTGCACACCCGATAAGTGCCTAAAGTGTACTATCTCCTTACTGCGTGATTCTGCCTACTATTGGTGGAATACGTTGACTTCTTTGGTGCCAAAGAGCAAGTTACTTGGGAATTTTTCCAAACCGAGTTTCGGAAAAAGTATATCAGTCAGAGATTTATGGATCAAAAACGGAAGGAATTTCTTGAACTCAAATAAGGTTCCATGTCGGTTACCGACTATGAACGAAAATTTGTGAGGCTTAGCCGGTACGCACGAGAATGCATTTCCTCAGAAGCCGTAATGTGTAAACATTTCGAGGATGATGATATAAAGCTGTATGTTGGCATCTTGGAAATCCGAGAATTTGTGGTACTTGTTGAGCGAGCTTGCAAGGCCGAGGAGCTCAAGATGGAGAAAAGAAAAGTGAGGTGGGAGCAAGGGAGTTTCAGAAGAGGTCTTGGAAGCCCTTCCCACGATCATCGAAGAAATTTAGAGATGGCTTGGGCGGTCTAGGGATACTTCGGCTTTTCTAGAAGAGATCGCGATCGACCCCTCCGAGCCCACGAGTCACTTGATCGCCGGTGTTGGAAATGACCGTCGAGACGAGCGGAATGCCGATATTGTGGTAAATGGCATTCGGGGAGTTGTAGGTTCCATGACCGCTCCTGTTACAAGTGCGGGTCAGCCGACCACTTTATCAAAGATTGCCCGAGATTGTCTGAATAGAACGAAAATCAGGGTGGGAAACCGGGTGCTACCACTGCTCGAGGTAGACCAGCTAGAAATACGGGCAATGCTAGTGGTGGTCAGAGAGGATCTAGAGATGCTACGACCAAATCTGAGGCTCGTGCTCTTGCTAGAGCTTATGCTATACGCGCACGCGAGGATGCTTCCTCGCCAGATGTTATTACTGGTACTTTTACTCCCTTTGATACTAATGTGATTGCTTTGATTGACCCTGGTTCTACTCATTCTTATATATGCGAAACCTTAGCATCCAGTAAGACTTTACCTATTGAGTCTACTGAGTTCGTAATTCGGGTGTCAAATCCCTTGGGTCATTACGTGCTTGTCAACAAAGTGTGTAAGAAATATCCCCTAGTACTTCGAGGTTCCTGTTTTTCGGCGGACTTAATGCTGTTGTCATTTGATGAATTTGATGTTATCCTCGGTTTAGATTGGTTGACCGTGCATGATGCGGTTGTGAATTGCAAAAGCAAGACTATTGATTTGAGATGCGCAAATAACGAGATAATTCGGGTTGAGTCTACGGACTTAAAGGGGTTGCCAGCTGTAATATCAGCAATGTTGGCCAAGAAATATGTAAGAAAGGGGTGCGAAGCATACCTTGCGTATGTACTTGATGACAAGGAATTGGAAAAGAAACCTGAATCAGACTGGTGGTTTGTGAATACCGGATGTTTTTCCGAAGAATTACCGGGTTTACCACTGCTCGGAAGTAGAGTTTGGTATTGAGCTTGTACAGGACTACGCCAATTTCGATAGCTCCGTGATCGTATGGCACCAACCGAGTTAAAAGAATTGAAAGCTCAGTTGCAAGAGTTGACGGATAGAGGTTTCGCTTGACCAAGTTTCTCACCTTGGGGTGCACCAGTATTGTTTGTGAAAAAAGAAGGACGGAATCATGAGGATGTGCATTGACTATCGTTAGTTGAATAAAGTGACGAAAAAGAATAAATATCCGTTACCGCGTATTGATGATTTGTTTGATCAACTAAAGGGAGCCTCAGTGTTTTCAAAGATAGATTTGAGATCGGGGTATTACCAGTTGTGAATTCGAGATCGGATATACCCAAAACTGCTTTCAGAACGAGATACGACCACTACGAGTTCTTAGTAATGCCGTTTGGGCTTACTAATGCCCTTGCGGTATTTATGGATTTGATGAATCGGATCTTCAGACAGTATTTGGACCGGTTCGTAGTTGTGTTCATTGACGACATCTTGGTCTATTCAAGAGACGAGACCGAATATGCTGAGCACCTGAGATTAGTGTTGCAAATTTTACGGGATAAGCGGTTATATGCTAAGTTCATGAAGTGTGAGTTCGGTTAAGAGGTTAGCTTCTTGGGTCACGTGGTATCCGCATCGGTATTCGAGTTGACCGAGCAAAATTTCAGCCATACTTAACTGGAAGCCTCCGAGAAATATTACGAGGTTCGAGCTTTTTGGGACTTGCTTACTTACCGACGGTTTGTAAAGGTTTCTCGATGATAGCCACGCCCATGACGGCTACTTCAAAAGATGTTAAGTTCGAATGGACGGAAAAATGTCGAAAAGTTTTGATCAACTGAAAACTTATTTGACGGAAGCTCAATTTTAGTGCAAACCGAATCGTGCAAAGAGTTTGTCATCTATAGTGACGCCTCCCTACTTTGGTTAGGTTGCGTATTGATACAAGAAGGTCGAGTTGTGGCCTATAGGTCGAGACAATTAAAGCCACATGAGAAAAATTATCCAACCCATGATCTCGAATTAACTGCCATCGTATTCGCCTTGAAAATATGGCGACATTACTTATTTGGTGAGAAGTGCCATGTATTTTCGGATCACAAAAGTCTCAAATATTTGATGACTCAAAGAGACTTGAATCTGCGACAAAGGTGTTGGCTTGAGTTGTTGAAAGATTATGAGCTGGTCATTGATTATCACCTGGGAAAGGCTAATGTGGTTGCGGACGCCTTAAGCCGGAAATCACTGTTTGCTTTACGAGTGATGAATGTACACTTGTCTGTTCTACCCGACAATGTGTTAGTAGCTGAATTAAAGGCCAAACCATTATTGATTCATCAAATTCGTGAAGCTCAGAAAGTCGACGATGAGTTGGTTGCAAAAAGGGCTGAATGTGTTCCGAATGTGGAATCGGAGTTTCAAATTGATGATGACGATTGTTTGAGGTACAGAAATCGGTTGTGTGTTCCAAGAAATTCAGAACTCATTTCGATGATTCTGAACGAAGCTCATTGTAGCCGAATGTCAATTCACCCGGGGAGTACGAAAATGTACCACGACCTAAGACGTCAGTTTTGGTGGCATGGTATGAAACGAGACATTTCCGATTTTGCTTCGAAGTGTTTAATATGTCAGCAAGTGAAGGCGGAACATCAAGTGCCTACGAGTTTACTCCAACCGATCATGATACCTAAATGGAAATGGGATCGAGTAATGATGGATTTTGTATCTGGGTTGCCAGTGTCGGCAAGTAAGAAAGATGCGATTTGGGTCGTTGTTGATAGATTGACTAAGTCGGCTCACTTTATCCCCGTCACGCATGATTTTTCAATGGATAAATTAGCTGAATTGTATGTTTCTCAGATTGTGAGATTACACGGGGTACCTATTTCTATCGTGTCGGATAGAGATCCGAGATTCACCTCACGATTTTGGAAGAAATTGTAAGAAGCTTTGGGTACCAAGCTGCATTTTAGCACCGCTTTTCATCCACAAACCGATGGTCAATCCGAGCGGATAATTCAGATACTTGAGGATATGTTGAGATGTTGCATCCTCGAGTTTAGTGGTTCATGGGAACGGTATTTACCTTTGATTGAATTTGCTTACAACAATAGTTTTCAGTCAAGTATTAAGATGGCACCTTACGAGGCTTTGTATGGTCGAAAATGTCGTACGCCATTGTTTTGGACCGAGCTCGGTGAAAGTAAAATTTTCGGAGTGGATTTGATTAAAGATCTTTGAGCAGAAAGTCGAATAATCCGTGAAAGTCGAAGGTAGCCACAGATCGTCGAAATCGTATGCGGATTTGAAACGAAAAGACATTGAATATCAGGTGGGAGATAAAGTGTTTCTTAAAGTTTCGCCTTGGAAAAAGATACTCGATTTGGCCGTAAGGGCAAGTTGAGCCAAGATTCATTGGGCCGCATTTAAATCTCCGAATGAGTTGGTCCATTATGTATAGATTGATTTTGCCCCCTGAACTTGAAAAGATTCACGACGTCTTTCATGTTTCGATGCTTCGACATTATAGATCCGATCCGTCACATGTAAATAATCCATCAGAAGTTGAAATTCAATCTGACTTGAGTTATGAAGAGGAACCGATTCGTATCCTAGCTCGTGAAGTGAAAGAGTTGCGAAACAAAAGGGTTCCGTTGGTAAAAGTGTTATGGCTCAAATACGGAATCCAAGAAGCTACTTGGGAAACCGAGAACTCTATGAAAGAATGATACCCAAACCTGTTTACCGGAAAGATTTTCGGGGACGAAAATTTCTTAAGTGGGGGAGAGTTGTGACAGCCCTAAAGTGACCCCAGTCGGAAAGCGGTTTCGGGACCGCTAAACCGAGTCACCAAATTATTTGAATATGATATCTATTGTCTAAAATATGTGATTATGAATGTGTGAAAGTTTTAAGCTTCGATTTAGTAAATTGCATGTGAAATTAGTCAATAGGACTTATGTGTGACACTTTTAAAATGTAATAGGTAAATCTATAAGGATCTATTAGTGCATGTAATCAAAGGGGTGGACTTGCATGTCAATTTCCCCCTTTTTATTTGCTAGTGGCCGGCCATGACAAAGGGGGATGGGCAAAACATGTCATAAAACATGTTGTGACAATGGTGTATGTTAGGAAAAATAAAATAAGGAGTATGGGTAATAAAGAAATGGAAAAAAAAAGAATGGTGTGAGTGTTCCCCCATTGCCGTGAGTTGAGGGAAAGAAGAAAAAAAAGGTGTCCATCATTTTCACTTCTTTTGGCTGAAAATTCTAAGGAAGAAAGAAAACAAGTTGTGTTCTTTGGTTCTTCTTGGCCGATTTGAGAGGAGGAAGAAAGGAGTGAAGCAATCGGTCATCTTAGGTCGATATTAAGGTAAGGAAGTTGATACTAGTTCTTGAAATCCTAGTTGATTTTGAGTGAGATATCAAGTTATTGTTGGTAACCCATGTTGAAATTGTGATTTTGGAATAAGTAAGGTTTTCGGCTATGGAGATTAATAAGGGTGCTGGTTGTGTTTCATGCTAAATCTAGATGAACAATGGTAGTTTGTTTACATCTTGATGATTATGAGTTCCTTTCTTGGGTCTACCCTAGATCCATGAAGTATATTTTTATTTGGTGTTGTTGGAAGTATCGGCCATGGTATATCCATAAGCATGATTTATGCTTATTGCATGATAGGTAAGATTTGTGATTTTGGATATATGTTTATATTTGGTTATGATCAACTTGTGATTCGGCTCTTGCACATATATATATATATGTTTGCACATGATGTATTGGTATGACATATATACTATCTCAAGGTATATATTTACATATGATGATGTTTCGGTTATGAAGTAAATGATTGATGCGTATTGAGTTACAATATGTAATGCATTAGTTAGTAAAATGTATGCCATTTATGTGTGGTATTAAGTATATAATTGGCCTCAACATAGACATGCATATTCGGCCACATGAGGTGGATTGGTGTGCATGTATTCGGTTAGAGGCAAGCATATTGATGCCTTATCTTGGCTTAGATAATCGGCTAAAAGAGAGTGTGGACTATTGTGTTGAGTTAGATTCATGATTTCGTACTTATGTGACTTTAATGTCTAATGAATATATATGGGCTAAGCACCTTGAGTTCCTCTTTTGATACTCAAATGATTAAATCAATTTATTTGTCAATTTAAGCTCAAGAGCAAAGGGAACTAAATCCGATAAAGGGAAGGAAAAAGTGGTCGAATAGCCATCGAAATCGCTCGACAACATCCGAGGTAAGTTTTGAGTAATGGAACTTAGGTTATGATTCGATTAGATTATGTCTTAAGTAAATCAAAATCATGCTCTTTGTATGTGGCTATTGAGCGAAATTTGTAAATGTGATAGGTGTCTTGTGTTTGAGCTTTGGTAATGAAAATGAAATACGGATGTGTCATGATTTATTGATATATGTGTTTGGTTATTCGAATGATATCCGGCTAAGTCCCAAGGCTTTTGTGCTAAGTGACTATATCCGGAGTAAGATCCAAGGCCTTTGTGCGAGTTACTAATCCCGGGCTAAGCCCAAGGCATGGGTGTGAGTTACTAAATCCGGGTTAGGTCCCAAGGCATTTGTGCGAAGTTGCTATAACCGGCTTTGTCCCAAGGCATTTGAACGAGTAGCTATATTCGGTTAAACTCAAAGGTACGTGATTCAGAAATGAATGATCTTGCTGTAAAAATTTCAGTTAATACGCTTGTGAAATCCCAGAATGAGGTATGTTTCATATGTGCTTTGAATTAGTTGAGCCCTTACAAATAAGTATTCGCCGGTTGATAAATGAGCTACCGCCTTTGGCTAAGTTGATCTTTGTGTATGAATATAAGGGTTGGTAATGTGAAGTAAGTATGATACTGAGAATTTGTGCATATGAAATTATCTGTTTAGCTACATGAATGCTATACTTTGGTTGTGTCTAAATTCATAACTCAACTTACTAAGCATTAAATGCTTACTCCGTTTCTTTGATTCTTTGTTTTATAGATTTTGGTCCTTCAGCTATCGGACTCGGGATTTTGAAGTCGAAGTCGCCCACACTATCAAAGCTCCTTTCGGTATATTTTTGGTTGGACTTTGAAATGGCATGTATAGGACTACCCTTTTGTTGTAGGTCATGTACCTTCCGGTTTTGTGTAAATTTGGATAGCCATGCGAAAATGGCTTAAGTATACTTTGGGCATGGTATTATAATCATTGTATGTTGTTCATTAAGAGGTATGGAAATGTTTGGAAACGATTAGCCATTGGGATGGTTAATCATGATCATATTTTGTGCTATTTATGTTAAAGGGCTAGTTGAATCATGGAAACTATGAAATAGGTAAAGCCTACCTTAAAGACAGATGCTGACAGCTGCAGTGACGTAGATGTGAAAAATCACTAAAAATAGTAGTAATGGAATTAAATAGTGAATAAATTATGTAAACGAACCTTGACGAGTCTATTTTTATAGGAAAGTAACGAAACGATCATATGAATAGTATGTTAAGAGATATTTAAGTTTTTGTGAGACAGGGCCAGAACGGCTTCTGGAGTCCCTGTTCCGACTTTGGAAATTCATTATAAATTGAGCAGAGATAATTAGAAGTCATGCCATATATGTACAGATTCCTTTTTGAGTCTAGTTTCTGTAGAAATAAACGGCATCATCATTGAAGCCCTGTATAGGGAGATATCCAAGTCGTAATGTGCAAAGGTCAGTGTAGTCGATCCCTGTAACATGGGGGAATTTAACTAATAAACTGTACTAATTGGCCTGACCAAAAATTCTAGAAAAAAATTTGTAGATTAATATATGAGTCTAGTTTCATGGAAAAATCACGAAACTGATTTTCGAGTTGTGGAACTCAAGATATGATTTTTAAGGTGACAGTGACACAGTTAGCCAGCTGTCTGGAAATTTTTAAAATGAACTGTGCAAGTAAGTGGATTAAGCCCGTTAACCCCTCGTGTCCGACTCCGGTGACGGTCTCGGGTACGGGGTGTTACAGCCCACATGCCCATGTGGTTGGTCGTATAGTTTAACTTAGGTTTGATTTTGCCTTGATTTTCTTGTAAAAGAACACACACCTGATTTCTAGGGTCTCGAATGATGGTCATCACGTCTAAATCTAATATGGGATGCCTACAACGAGTCTTTCAACTAACAAGCACACCAGAATTAAGTACGCATTCCAAGAAACATCAAGATTTTGAAGGATTTTGTAAAATATTCGTGATAGAATTGGGGAATTAGCGAGAAATCTTGTTATTTCGGAATTTACCAGTTTTACTACTAAAACTAGAATACTTACCAATCTTTTGATGAGATTTCAAGGATGGTCGATGCTATATTAAAAGCTCAAAGGAAAAACGGGTTAAATCATGAATTGGTTTTGGGTTCGGTTTCCAAAACATCGATTTCCAGCAAAGAGCATAAATTTTTTTGGAAAGAAAAGGAGAAAATAAAAGAAAAAAAAGAATTTAAAGAGAATAGAGAAAAAAAAGTTTTATTTAGTGTTTAAAAGAGAATTAAAAGCAATGTATAATTAGAAAAGGATATTAAATACTTAGGGTTTCATAAATTTGAGGGCCTGACTGGTAAAATACCCCTTTTGTTGAAAATGAAAAAAAAAGAAATGAAGGAATGAGTTTGATGTGACTTGAACTTAGGGAGTAAAGGGGAATTCAAGGCCTTACCATTTAGGCTACTGCCCAATCTTAGCTTATATCTACCACATTTATTATATATTTTAGTTGGCATTAGTTCTTCGATTGTTGAAAAAAAATAGAAGAAATAGGAAGAGTGAAGCTTGAACCCTGGTTCTCTAGGCAGCTCTTAACCATCAAGACTAAGGCTTATTTCTCAGTAATTTTATTAATTCTAACCCTATGTAATTTGGGATGTTACAAACCCCGAATAAGTGAATGTGAATGATCATATTTGACCACTTAAAAACCAAGCCTTTTTTGGTCCTATACGAACCACTAAAACTTATGGCTTTTATGTGAGAAAACGTTCTTATAGAACATGATCTTTAACTGTGATTTTTATTTTTTACAAACATCGTAAGAGAGTCGAGCATGTTGTGGCATTTGTAGCTAGAATCGCCGCAAAAGATCATGATCTTTAGCGGCGTTTGTAGTAAAAACGCCGCTAAATATCATGTTCTATAGCAGCGATTGCAATAAAAGCGCCGTTAAGGATCATGTTCTATAGCGATGTTTTCCCACATAAACGCCATTAACATTAATAGATTTTACCAACCCATTTTATTTCATATAGAACCCGAATTTTCATATATTTAAAGCACTCAACAAAAGTTAATATCATCTAACTATTTATATTATGGATACAATGATAGATGAGAAATGATAACTTAGAGGAGAGTCAAATCCATAATAACCATAAACATAGATTTTGTCAAACTTGTTCATAATGCCATATGATTCTCCATCACCTTTAGCAAACGTTCGTATATCTATTTACAAGTTTGGTTATGATTATAAGAAAATGTATCAATAAAATGCTCCTTCATTCTTGTAAGATAATCAAAGCATGCAGCATATGTCACTACCTATACATAAGATAAGAGACCATGTTCTGATCTACTTTCTACTAGCATGGCTCCTGCTTATACATTATCAACTCTAGGGATCCAATATCAGTGTTCAAGCTATTAACTCAATCTTCACCTCCTATCCCCCTCCCCCTTCTTAGTTTTAACATTCAATGCATCGCATACAACTACATGAAAAAGGCTTTACTTATAACTTCTAAATTCTAATGCATTTGTGTTTTTTTTCTATAGTGCCAACAGTTCACTTCAAGTTCAGCACACCTAGAAGCCTAATGCCAAGTTCACGTGTTAGAAATGCATTACCTACCTAGGTAACCTCTATGTAATCTCTTTCTATCGTAGCTAGTATAACAAAATCCACTTACTAAACAACTACTTGCTACTATAAAATGATGAAAAAATAGGTTGAAATGAAAAAGATTCATAAATCCCCTTCCAACCCCAAACCAGTCAAAATCGTCGACTATAATAGAAACAGGGTGATGAGGCTCAGAGCAGGTAGGGCAATACAGTTCAATTTGAGCTGGCCTAGAGCTTACCGGGATGAGATCAAGCACGGTTCTTGTACCAACTTCTTGGCCACGACTTGTAAAATGGATGACTATAACAGCCCGATTTTGGGTCTAGTCGAAACAGTGGTTTCGGGACCACAGATTCGACGAGGAAAATTTTATTTTTATTATATTTTTATGTTATATAATTTTACAGAATTATTCTGCAAAAATTTCGTACGAAAATTTTGACATTTGGGCATTCAATTTGGTCAAAAGGACTAAATTGTAAAAAGTGTAAAAGTTGAGTTCTATATGTTAGAGGTGTCCAATTATTATGAGTTTTTAAATTGGAGGTCCTCAAATGGTAATTATACCATTGGTTAATTGTTGGACAAACATAGACATGAACTAGGTGAAATAGAATATTTTTAAGTTAGGGGCATTTTGGTCATTTAGTAATTAAAATGAATTAAAAGCCAATTTTTTTCCATCTTCTACCCCATGGATGAAACTTGCATGGAGAAGACATAGCTTGGGTTTTTCAAGCTTCCAATCTCGATTGTAAGCCCATTCTAGCCCCGTTTTTAGTGATGTTTATGTTTTTGAAATCCTCGTAACAAGATCTAACTATTTCTACCAGTTATTTGAGCTACGGTTGATGTTTAAAAATTTACCCATGCGTTTCATACATGTATTTTGATGTCTAATGTTAGAAAATGAATGTTGGGTGTTAAATAAACGACTTTTACTAAGTGATTTTCAGTGAAAAAGTCCAAAAGGACTTATTTGTAAAAGTTGAAAATGTGTAGTAAAAGTGTGTTCTAATGAAAAATGTTGGCTACTATAGTTATGAAAATGGTTCGGCTAGGCTTAAAGAACAAATAAATTGAATGAAAATCATTTTACGAGCCTTGGGGAAAAAATGTAAATATGACAAATTTTAGGGGCAAAAATGTAATTTTTGCCAATATATGAATTTGGGCTAATTTGAGTAGCATAATGATTAAATAAGTTAAATGTGATGTTTTAGATCAAGAAAAATGAGATTCGGACTTAGAACGAGGGAAATCAAAGAATATGATGATTATATCCATTCGTCGTTTTTGTGTCAAGGTAAGTTCGTGTATAAATATAAGCACCCTTTTTATTGTTGCATCATTATTTATATGCTTTAATATTTTTTTGAGTTATAAGAATGCTATTATGGACAAGTTTGACAACAATGTGATAAGTGACAAAATCCTGGTTGAACCTTAGGAATAGGTAAGATACAAATGTTATGACATTAGGGTTATTGCGATCCTGTATAAAAAAATGTCTGGGACATGGCATCAGCATCATTATGAGATCCCGTATAAGACCATGTCAGGGACATGGCATCGGCATCGTATGAGATCCCGTATAAGACCATATCTGGGATATGGCATCTGCATCGAGTTGAGATCCCATGTAAGACCATATCTGGGATATGGCATTGGTATCGTATGCTATGTATGAGATATCCCTAATATCCTTCAATATTCCAAGTGGTTCAACGGGTAATTCAAAGCTTATGACAAAAGTGAAAGATGAGTATGTGATCATGTTGAAAGGGCACAGATATGTACAGAAACTCAATTGAATATAAAATCCAAGAATGGTAAGTCCATGAACATTGTGAAATAATGTTGTGTTAACTTGGTAGACAATGGTAACATTGTTGATGTAGTGAGTTGGCATTTGGGCCTGTCGAAATTGAGATGTGGTAAGTTGTATTTCACTCGAATGTGAGTCATTGGATATGAGCAAAAAGAATAGATTGGTATGATTGTCCAGTAAATATGGCTATGGTTGAAATGATTTGTTGAGCGCTGTAATGATTTATAATGAAGAGACTATGGTTGCTTGTCTAGTTTTAAGACATTTCAATTTACGTTTATAAATGTATAAGTTTTAATTGAAACGAAATGAAAGTGTTATAAACTTAGTTATCATCATTTTTGCACTAAAACAGTTTTGGACAACAACTGTAGCCTGACTTTGAAAATTCACCAAAGCTTGTGGAAATCGAATTAGAGGTTAAATAAAACATGAAATTAAATCTTATTGAGTCTAGTTTCAAATAGAAGAAATGGTGTAAGCAAAAGAATTTTATTATGAGATATTTGAATTTTCGTGAGATAAGGTCAGAATGATTTCGGAGTCCCCTGTTCTGACTTTGGAAAATCATTAAAAATTGTATAAAAAAAATTATGGGTTAGAATAATATTATTAAATTATTAATTAGTCTATTTTCAATAGAAATAGATAGGAACATCATCCAAATCCCATACGAAGAGATAATTAAATTTTAATAAAGAAAGGTCGAAGCCGTCAAACAGCAGAACAGGGGTAAATTTAAAGATTTTACTATACTTATTGGCTAATCCATAAATTTTAAAAATTTTATGGTAGAAAGGTATATGAGTCTAGTTTCAAAGACATTTAGCGGATCATAATTTAGAATTCTTTAGCTCAAGATATAAATAATTTAGTGACTATGACTCGAGTAGATAGCTTGACATGAACATGAGTAAATAGTGGAATTATGTGCAATTATGATTGTATTACCTTGAGAACATATTGTGAGAATTAGTAAAAGCATGTTAATAAATTGCTTATCATTTTCATAGGGCTTATTAAGCTATACAGCTTACCCCCTTTCTTTTTCTCATTTTATAGGGTCTCTAAGCTAGCTTGAGTTGGAGATCATCGGAGATTCTATCACACTATCAAGCTATCATTTGGGTTATAAGTGAATACAAGTATTTTAAGTTATGGCATGTATAGGGACTTAGTCTTTGCGTTATGTGTTCTTATGATTTGGCCAAAAGTATTGGTTATAATGATTTACTTGTATAAGGCCATGGGATGTGGCTTATGTTGATTATAGTTTGTAAGCCTATTTATCCATGAAATGTGCCAATGCCTTTGATGATATGGAATGTGTTTTCCTAATAATCATAAAATGTGGTGTGTGATATGGATGATTGCTGATTGAAATACATGATATTTGATATGAGGATAAACCACGACAAAAGTATATGAAAGGAAGTACAATAAGGGTGATATGTATTGTTGGTAAATTGGTAAGCTTAGACTTGTTAAATAATGACATTTTCATACATGTACATGTTGATATGGGAATGCCATGTTTAAGCTATGTTTGTAGATGTTTGTTTCCCAAATATTGCCATGTTGAATGTCATTAAGATGTATAAGTATGTGTGAGATGTTGAGGGTGCCAAAAGCTTAGAAAATAGCCTAAGTATTGGCCACACGGGTAGAGACACTGCCGTGTGTCTCAGCCATGTGAAAGACAAAGCCTGGAGACATGGGTATGTGTCTAGAGCATGTGAAGTCTGCACTAAATTCGCGAGAATTTAATTTGTCACACAGTGTAACAGTTCAGTTTTGACCCTAGTCAGAATAGTGGTTTCGGGACCATAAATCCGAGTCTGAAAAATATTTTAATATTATTTTCTATGTCTGTGATATGTGAATTTATATCTGCGAAATTTTTTTGATTTAATTTGTCTGTTTCTGTGCTTAATTATGAATAAGGACTTAATCGCGTAAAACTCGAAAGTTGCATGCTAATTGTTAAAGTGCATATTTGGCTTGGCTTGCTATAGTAAAGGTCCTTAAGTTGTTATTAAACCATTGGAAACATGAGTGGACTATTATGCCCTTATTATAATGATTTATTAATGGCTTAATAAATGGGGCAAAATTGGTATTTAGTATTTTATGTTAATTAAAGTAAACAAAATGCATGAAATTAGCCATTTCCCATGTGTTCTTGCCGAAAATACCAAGAAAAATGAAAAGAAAAAAAGCTTTAGGGTTTCGACATTTGCAAGCATCAATTAGGTATGTACTTTTGATCGATTTTTGATAATTTCTATGTTTCTGTGATCGTTGCTTCGTGTTCTTCAAACCCATGCCTGAATTTCTGTTTCTGCTAAAGATTTCATGAAATGTCATTGTTGATATCATGAGTTTTGTAATGTTTTTGAATGAAATATGAAGCCATTATAGATGGTTCATAAGTTTTGTCTTTGAGTTTTTGATGAAATCGAGCTATTTGGACTAAATTGTGAAAATGAAGTTTTGAAGGACTAAATTGTGAATTCAATATGTTATTTGGGTTTGTATAGAAGCCATGTATATTCGGCCAAGCTATAGTCTTGGTGAATTTTGCATATTTGTGATTTTGTGAAAAATGGACTAAATTGTCAAAATGTGAAAATGTAAGGGCTAAAATGCAAAGTGCCCTAAATATGTGTATATGGATTAAATTGAATGAAATGAATTATTGAATGGTTGAATTTGTATTGTATTAGATCAAGAGCAAAGAAATTCGGACTTAGATCGAGGAAAGTCTAAAATAGTCGAATAGTCAACTCGTTCCGTATGACATCCGTCTGAGGTATGCAAATTACAATTACGTGTTAATTGAAATAAATTCTGCACATATATACCATAATCTGTATTGGATGGCCTTGAGTTCCTGATGAATATTGTTGGAGTAAAGTATAATAATATGATAATATTTGAAAAGCTCTATATGTTCCTAAGCAAAGTTGACATCTGTCTGAGACATCGTGTAAGACCACGTCTGGGACACAGGCCTCGATTGAGATTTACATATAAAACCATGTCTGGGACATCAGCATCGTATCTGATTTCGTGTAAGACCTTGTCTGGGACAAAGGCATCGACATTGAATTGCATGTAAGACCACGTCCGGGACGTCGGTATTGTACCTGTTTACGATTATCTGTGTCATTTCTGAACCATCTGAGGATTGAGTAAGAGATATAGGAATGAATGTATTATGAAATGTATAATCTATACAGGTACGTATGTATCGTACTAAGTCTCTGAATATGAAAGACATGGTTCTGTGAAGTATGTACGAAACCATGAATTACTTCCTGAAATAACTCTAAATTCTTACTATTGATTTTACTTATATGTTTTAATAGATGGACTAGCTGTATTTGACTTACTAAGCCCTTTGTAGCTTACTCTGTGTGTTTACTGTCTGTTTAACAATTATCGTAGCTATTGAAGGCTCGGAGATAGTCGAGGATCGTCACCACATTATCGATCTCATTTTGGTACTTTTGAAAGTGTACATATTTTAAAGTATGGCATGTATAGGCTGGAAGGTCTATATAAGTAAGCTTGATATGTATATATGTTATGCCATGTGAATTGGCTAATAAATGATAAGTTTGTGCATAGTTTTGGTGTATGTTTGTAATGTGTTATGTTCTAATGTGTTTTGGTCATCTTTAAGCATGTTTTGAGCATGGAATTGGTTGAAAATTTTGGTATGAATGTTGTATATTATTGCTTGAAGGATTGGCCCTTAGAGAAGTGGCAAATTGGCTTAAATCAAGCCTGCATTGTGCAACATGGTTAGGTGACATGGGCGTGCCTTATGGCCGTGGGCTTAAGTCAGTAGCTAGCTAAGTACCACACGGCCATGGCACACAGTCGTGTCTATTGGCCATGTGAAAAAGTCAGTATTAGACCTATTTTTGGCACAGCTGGTTCACATAGGCGTGTCTAATGCCCGTGTGTGCCACACGGCTTAGTCACACGGGTGTGCGGCTTTAACAGTTTTGAAAGATTTGGTTAAGTTCTAAAAATTCTGAATAGGTTCGGTTTAGTTCCGACCTTTCCTTAAATGTATGTTTTAGGTCTCGTAGACCATCTTAAGAGATGATTGCTTATGAAATGATATTAAATAATATCTCTGATTCTGAATTGGTTTGAAATGTTCTGTCTGTTTGGTAATGCCTCGTAACCCTAATCTGATGTCGGTTACGGGTTAGGGGTGTTACATTTTATTGGTATCAAAGCTATGGTTTAGTCGGTTCTAGGACTACCATAGCATATGTAAGTCTAGCTATACATGCCATATATCTGAATCTGTGATAGTGTGATGACTTCTGACATTGAAATGTGCTTTTATATAGCAAATGGATCCTGATAGAGCTGTAGCTGACGATGTTGAAAGTAATGCGCCTGCTCCCGCGCAAGGGACGGTGCAAGATGATTCACAATCGGCTATGAGTAGTCGTGATAGCGAGGCTAAGCAAGCCTTTTATCAGATGATGAATGAATGGTTCACCCAATACATTAGAACCAATCTGACTGACAACAACCTCCACCCCCGGTTAATCCTTCTCAAACTCCTGATATGCCACGAGTGAATCTGGTACAGTTAAGTAGACCACCGGTTGATAAGATTAGAAAGTATGGGGCTAAAGAGTTCTGAGCTACAACGAATGATGATGCTGAAAGAGCTGAATTCTGGTTGGAAAATACAATACGAGTGTTTGATGAAATGTCTCTGAGTCCTGAGAAATGTGTTAAATATGCCGTTTCACTTTTGAGAGATACGGCGTATCATTGGTGTAAAACTTTAATATCTGTGGTTTCAAGTGAACGGGCTACGTTGGATTTCTTTCAATTTGAATTCTGGAATAAATATATCAGTCAGAGATTCATTGATCAGAAACGTAAAGAGTTTCTCAAGCTTAAACCGGGCCATATGTTTGTTACTAAATACGAACGTGAATTTGTGAGATTGAGTCAGTATGCTCGTGAATGTGTATCGAATGAATCAATAATGTGCAAAAGGTTTGAAAATGGACTGAACGAAGATATCCGTCTGTTATTTGGGATTTTGAAGATTAAAGAAATGGTAGTGCTTGTTGAGCGAGCATGTAAAGCTGAAAAATTAAGTAAAGAGAAAAGAAAAGCTAATTCTGAAGTTAGAGATGCTAGAAAGAGATCTTCGAGTAGATCATTTCAATTTGTGCCAAAGAAATTCTGATATGATCATAGCCGTCCAAATGCTAATGTGGGACACTCGAATCGAGATCGAGCTAGATCGCATTCAAATTTCAGAGCTCATGTTACTTCAGTTGCAAGTGCGGGAGTGTCTGATCTGATAGATCTGAATGTAAACACCGTGGGAAAAGACATCTGGGAAATTGTAGATTGAATGATCGAGCCTGTTTTTGATATAGATCTTTGGATCATTTCGTAAGAGATTGTTCTGAACTTGTTGAGCAAGAGAATGTATAGAATTCGAGACCAAGTAACACCTCAACTAAAGGTAGACCTTCTAGAAATGCAAGAAATGCAAGTAGTGGTCAAAGAACTACTGGAGATACTATTATTAGATCTGAGGCCAAAGCACCTGCTAGAGCCTATGCTATCCAAGCTCGTGAGGAAGCCTCGTCTCTAGACGTGACTACTGGTATTTTTACTCTTTATGATACTTCTGTGATTGCATTGATAGATCCTGGATCAACGCATTCTTATATCTGTATGAATTTAGTGCACAGTAAGACTTTGCCTGTAGATTCTACTGAATTCGTAATTAGAGTATCGAACCCCCTAGGCAAAAGTGTCTCGGTTGATAAAGTCTGCAAGAATTGCCCGTTAATGATATGAGATATCTGTTTTCCTGCTGATCTGATGCTTTTACCTTTTGATGAATTTGATATAATTCTGGGAATAGACTGGTTAACTTTGCACGAGGCTATTGTGAATTGCAAACGAAAATTCATTGATCTAAGATGTAAGAATGATGAGATAATTCAAATTGAGTCTAGTGATCTGAATGGACTATCAGTTGTGATATCTGCAATGAAAGGCCAGAAATATGTGAAGAAAGGCTGTGAAGCCTACTTAGCTTATGTGTTAGATTCAAAAGTCAATGATAAGAAAGTTGAATCAGTGCCTATTGTCTGTCAATTCTCTAACGTGTTTCTTGAAGAACTACCTGGTTTGCCTCTGATTCGAGAAGTTGAGTTTGGCATTGAATTAGTACCTGGTACTACTCCGATTTCAATAGCTCCGTATAGAATGGCTCCGACCGAGTTAAAGGAATTAAAATCTCATTTGCAAGAATTAACCAATCGAGGGTTTGCTAGACCATGTTTTTCACCATGGGGTGCTCCTGTTCTATTTGTGAAAAAGAAAGATGGCACAATGGGAATGTGTATTGATTACTGACAACTTAACAAAGTGACTATAAAGAACAAATATCCTCTGCCTCGTATTGATGACTTATTCGATTAGTTGACAGGTGCTACTGTGTTTTCTAAGATAGATCTGAGATAGGGTTACTACCAGTTGCGAGTAAAGGACTCTGAAATTCCGAAAACTACTTTCAGAATGAGGTATGGGCATTATGAATTTTTAGTTATGCCTTTTGGATTAACGAATGCACCTGTTGTATTTATGGATTTAATGAATAGAATATTCAGATCGTATTTAGATCAATTTGTTGTTGTATTCATTGATGATATTTTGATTTATTCACGTGATGAATCTGAGCATGCTAAGCATCTGAAAATAGTGCTACAAACTCTGCGAGATAAACAGTTGTATGCAAATTTTAGTAAATGTGAATTCTGGTTACGAGAAGTTGGTTTTCTGGGTCATATTGTATCAGCTTCCGGTATCCGAGTTGATCTGAACAAGATTTCAGCTATTCTGGATTGGAAGCCTCCGAGGAATGTATCTGAAGTCCGCAATTTTCTGGGACTTACCGGTTACTACAGACGATTTGTAAAAGATTTTTCGGTGATAGCAACTCCATTGACAAAATTGCTTCAGAAAGATGTGAAATTTGAATGGTCTGAGAAATGTCAAAAAACTTTTGATTTGTTAAAAGCTCTGTTAACTGAAGTTCCAGTACTGGTACAACCTGAGTCAGGTAAAGAATTCATTGTTTACAGCGATGCTTCGTTGAATGGATTAGGTTGTGTTTTAATGCAAGAAGGAAAAGTTGTTGCTTATGCTTCGAGACAGTTGAAGCTGAATGAGAAGAACTATCTGACACACGACCTTGAGTTAGCTACCATCGTGTTTACTTTGAAGATCTGGCGTCACTATCTGTTTGGTGAGAAATATCACGTGTTTTCTGATCATAAAAGTCTGAAGTATTTAATGACGCAAAAAGATTTGAATTTGCGACAGAGAAGATGGTTAGAACTGCTAAAATACTACGAATTTGTGATCGATTATCACCCAGAAAAATCAAATGTAGTTGTTGATACTTTGAGTCAAAAATCGTTATTTGTAATGAATGCTCATTTAGATCTTTCTGATGATGCTTCAGTTTTAGATGAATTAAAAGCGAGACTTTTGTTTTTACAACAGATTATCGAAGCTCAGAAAGTTGATAATGAGATTATGGCTAAACGAACTCAGTGTAATTCTGATTCTGATTCTGGATTTTGAATAGATAATGATGATTATCTGAGGTTCAGAAATCGACTTTGTGTTCCAAGAAATCCTGATTTGATTCAAACGATTTTGAGTGAAGCTCACAGTAGTAGATTTTCTGTACATCCAGGAAGTATGAAAATGTATAACAATTTGAAACAACTATATTGGTGGCCAGGAATGAAAAGAGATATTTCTGACTTTGTTTTGAGATGTTTAATCTGTCAGCAAGTTAAAGCTGAGCATCAGGTGCCATCTGGGTTATTACAACTGATTATGATTTCAGAGTGGAAATGGGATCGAGTGACCATGGATTTTGTTTCGGGTTTACCTCTGTCTCCAAGAAAGAAGATGCAATCTAGGTTGTAGTTGATAGATTGACAAAGTCAGGTCATTTTATTCCAATACGATCTGATTTCTCACTCAATAAGCTAGTTGAGTTGTTTATTTATGATATTGTGAGATTGCATGGTGTGCCATTGTCGATAGTGTCAGATAGAGACCCGAGATTTACGTCGTGATTTTGGAAGAAATTGCAAGATGCTCTGGGTACTAAATTGCATTTTAGCACCGCTTTTCATCCGCAATCAGATGGTCAATCAGAAAAGATTATTCAGATACTTGAGGATGTGTTGAGATGTTGCATTCTTGAGTTTGAAGGTGCGTGGGAACAATATCTACCTTTAATTAAATTCACTTATAATAATAGCTTTCGATCGAGCATCAAAATGACACCGTACGAAGCCTTATATGGTAGAAAGTGTAAAACTCTGTTATACTGGTCTGAACTTAGTGAGAATAAGATTTACGGTATTGACCTGATAAAAGAAACAGAACAAAAAGTGAAAATAATACGAGATAGTCTGAAGGCTGCCTCTGATCGTCAAAAATCTTATGCAGATTTAAAACGAAAAGATATTGAATTTGAGATCAGTGATAAAGTGTTTCTGAAAGTATCTACGTGAAAGAAACTGTTCCGATTTGGTAAAAAGGGGAAGTTGAGTCCGAGGTTCATTGGACCGTATGAAATCACCGAGCGAATTGGGTCGGTTGCTTATAGATTGAGGCTACCATCTGAGTTAGAAAAGATTCATAATGTATTTCATGTATCGATACTTTGACGGTATAGATCTGATCTGTCTCATGTGATATCCCCTTCTGAGTTTGAGATTCAATCTGATATGACTTACGAAGAAAAGTCGATCCGTATTTTAGCTCGCGAGATTAAAGAGTTACGAAACAAGAAAATTTCGTTAGTTAAAGTGATGCGGTGTCGACACAGAGTAGAAGAGGCTACGTCGGAGCCTGAGGATGCAATGTGACAACAATATCTGAATCTGTTTAACGGTAAGATTTTCGGGGACGAAAATCCGTAAGGGGGGAGAATTATAACAGTCCAGTTTTGACCCTAGTAGGAGTAGTGGTTTCGGGACCATAAATCCAAGTCTAAAAAATATTTTAATATTATTTTCTGTGTATGTTATATGTGAATTTATATCTGCGAAATTTCTGTGATTTAATTTGTCTGTTTCTGTGCTTAATTATGAATAAAGACTTAATAGCGTAAAACGCAAAAGCTGCATGCTAATTGTTAAAGTGCCTATTTGGCTTGGCTTTCTATAGTAAAGGTTCTTAAGTTGTTATCAAACCATTAGACACATGAGTGGACTATTATGGCCTTATTATAATAATTTATTAATGGCTTAATAAATGGGGCAAAATTGGTATTTAGTATTTTATGTTAATTGAAGTAAACAAAATGCATGAAATTAGCCATTTCCCATGTGTTCTTGCCGAAAATACCAAGCAAAATAAAAAGAAAAAGAGCTTTAGGGTTTCGGCATTTGCAAGCATCAATTAGGTATGTATTTTTTATCGACTTTTGATAATTTCTACGTTTCTGTGACCGTTGCTTCGTGTTTTTCAAAACCCATGTCTAAATTTTTGTTTATGCTAAAGATTTCATGAAATTCCATTGTTGATATCATGAGTTTTGTAATGTTTTTGAATGAATTATGAAGGCTTGGTAAATGGTTCATAAGTTTTGTCTTTGAGTTTTTGATTAAATCGAGCTATTTGGACTAAATTGTGAAAATGAGGTTTTTAAGGACTAAATTGTAAATTAAATATGTTATTTAGGCTTGTATAGAAGCCATGTATATTTGGCCAAGCTATAGTCTTGGTGAATTTTTCATATTTGTGATTTTGTGAAAAATGGACTAAATTGTCAAAATGTGAAAATGTAAGGGCTAAAACGCAAAGTACCCTAAATATGTGTATATAGATTAAATTGAACGAAATGAATTATTGAATGGTTGAATTTGTATTGTATTAGATCAAGAACAAAGAAAATCGGACTTAGATCAAGGAAAGTCTAAAATAGTCGAATAGTCGACTCGTTCCGTACGAAATCCGTCTGAGGTAAGTCTAATTACAATTACGTGTTAATTGAAATTAATTCTACACATATATACTATAATCTGTATCGGATGGCCTTGAGTGCCTGATGAATATTTTTGGAGTAAAGTATGATAATATGATAATATTTGAAAAGCTCTATATGTTCCTAAGCAAAGTTGACATCTGTCTGAGGCATCGTGTAAGACTGTGTCTGGGACACAGGCCTCAATTGACATTTACGTATAAGACCATGTCTGGAACATCGACATCGTATCTGATTTCGTGTAAGACCTTGTCTAGACATTGAATTATATGTAAGACCACGTCCGGGACGTCAGCATTGTACCTGTTTATGATTATCTGTGTCATTTTTGAACCATCTGAGGATTGAGTAAGAGATATGGGAATGAATGTATTATGAAATGTATAATCTAAACAGGTACGTATGTATCGTACTAAGTCTCTGAATATGAAAGACTCGGTTCTGTGAAGTATGTATGAAACCATGAATTACTTCCTGAAATAACTCTGAATTCTTACTATTGATTTTACTTATATGTTTTAATAGATGGACTAGCTGTATTTGACTTACTAAGCTCTTTGTAGCTTACTCTGTGTGTTTACTGTCTGTTTTAAAGTTATCGTGGCTATTGAAGGCTCAGGGATAGTCGAGGATTTTCACCACACTATTGATCTCATTTTGGTACTTTTGAAAGTGTACATATTTTAAAGTATGGCATGTATAGGCTGGAAGGTCTATGTAAGTAAGCTTGATACGTATACATGTTATGCCATGTGAATTGGCTAATAAATGATAAATTTGTGCATAGTTTTGGTGTATGTTTGTAATGTGATATGTTCTAATGTGTTTTGGTCATCTTTAAGCATGTTTTGAGCATGGAATTGGTTGAAAATTTTGGTATGAATGTTGTATATTATTGCTTGAAGGATTGGCCCTTAGAGAAGTGGCAAATTGGCTTAAATGAAGCCTGCATTGTGCCACACGGTTAGGTGACACGGGCGTGCCTTATGGCCGTGGGCTTAAGTCAGTAGCTAGCTAAGTGCCACACGGCCATGGCACACGGCCGTGTCTATTGACCGTGTAAAAAAGTCAATATTGGACCTATTTTTGGCACGGCTAGTTCACATGGGCGTGTCTAATGCCCGTGTGTGCCACACGGCTTAGTCACACGGGCGTGTGACTTTAACAGTTTTGGAAGATTTGGTTAAGTTCTGAAAATTCCGAATAGGTTTGGTTTAGTTCCGACCTTCCCTTAAACGTATGTTTTAGGTCTCGTAGACCATCTTAAGAGATAATTGCTTATGAAATGATATTAAATAATATCTATGGTTTTGAATTGGTTTGAAATGTTTTATCTGTCTGGTAATGCCTCGTAACCCTAATCTGATGTCGGTTATGGGTTAGGGGTGTTACACACGGCCTAGCACACGGGCGTGTAGCTTGGCTGTGTGGTTCGTTTTGTTTGATGATGTCATAAACAGAGAGTTACACAGCTTGAAGACACAGGTGTGTCCCTGTGTCCACACAGGCGTGTAACCCTATTTTATGAAAAATTTTCCAAGTTTTTCTAAAGATCTCGGTTTAGTCCCGAACTACCCCCGATGTATGTTTTGGGATTAATAGGCCCATAATAGGGACGATATGCATGTTTATGTATAGTTTCAAATTTAAAGAAATTTTATGGCCCGATTTTGTGTGTATGTTTACATTTAAGTCCGGTAATACCTCATATCCTGTCCCGGCGTCGGACATGGGTAAAGGGTGTTACAATGACTGTATTGTTTCCAACATAAATGCAAGTTCTCATACACAAGGAAAAAGATACAATTATTAGAATAATTCTAGAAAAATATAAATGGAAAATGAAAAACATAAAAGTAAACACATAACTCTTCAATAGATAATCCAAAAACATACTCAATAACAGAAAAATATATACGATTCTGAAGTCATATCATAATCTCCATAATAGCAAAATATTTACCATTCTGAACTCATACGTATCATTTCTAACCTCCAAATGCATTCCAACATCTCTTATTTTGCAATACCCGATCTCAAACTCAAAATCACAAGAACCATTAAACAGATAATTCAATCTGGTTGCTCTTTTCTATATACAAAGAACTTCTTAATAAAGTAGTTCGTTAGAAGGTAGAAAAACTATTTCTAGAAGGTAAAAAAACTAAAAATTATTTCTAGAAGGTAGAAAAACTATCCAATTCTATTTATATAAATATATATATTACATTTGCAATTGATTCACACACCATGACAGAAGCTAATCATTACCAACTCACATATCATAAATAAGGCTGCCCCTATGATTCGAACCCATGATGTGGGTTTTTAGGTTAAACATCCAGTGCCATTAGGCTAAGAGTTGAAGTTCTCAAATACAACTAAATGCGGATAATGCACTGCCAATTACATTTAAATTAGGATTTGGTAACAAATGTGCTGAAATCACTCTTAAGGTCAGAATATACAGTAATATCTTTAAAAAAATGCATGGAAAATGATAAATAATGTTACCAACTATTGCATTTCATAGAACATCCATTACAAAAAAAAAAAAGAAACTGCCATGGGTTAGCAAAATCCTTGCAACTATACAGTTCTTTAATTATGGTTATACGATATAGGATGAGTATCAGAGTACCTAAGCAGGCTAAGCATATTACAGAATGGTCCTACTATTTAACTAATAAAAAATAGGTTTTCAAGAGGAAAGGATCTTCTGAGATAAAAGCATAGAAACAATGCTTTTCAAACGCCAAAAATTGGCCAAACGCAGAAGGAAAAAATTTATGAATCTTCTGAGAAAAATCATGCTATAGAGGTTCAGATCATATAAGAGGAAGCAATAAAGATGTAACTATTAGCATTGCAAGATCAGATCCCTATCACAAGATAAAAATGTCAGGTTAGTAATTACTCAGTTGAATCAAATTTTCTCAATCAAGCAATTACCATTCAAAAAATATGGGCCGTTTGGAGCAAGGATGTGTAGTATTTCATGATTTTGCAATATATCTTGAATGGGTCAGCATAAAAAATGCCACTATATTAAAAATAATACAATTCCTTTAAATATACAAGACTCACCATACACTAAAACAATTCAGTGTAAAATCTTCTTATGCAACATGTTTCTGCTTAGATCTCTTGCTTCGTCTTGGCTGAGAAATATTAGAAACATATTTGCTTGCACTTAAAGAATATGCTTCTTCGAGAGCCTTATTACCCTGTTGCAAGAAAATATTAAACCAATAAGAATGAATGCAATAATAAACATTCAAAAGCTTTCTCAGGTACAGTTTTGCATAACTTACATGTACAAAAAAAATAACTTCAAAAGATAGTAATAACTTATTCCAAAGAAAGTTTAACAACAAACTCTACATAATATGCCATTGTATTATCAAACATTTCAATCTCAAACACGAAATAGAATCATACTAAGTTTATTGCCCTTCCATAACAAATCCTTGAGCAGAGGACTGTCGAGTAGCGATGGACGGAGTAGCGTCGACGAAGGAGACGGAGATCAATGGCAAATGCACAATCGACAGTGATACAGCAGATGGATGACCAAACAGACGACTAGTAGTAGATGGGTAGGAAAGAAAAGATTAAGTTAGGGATTTTGGGGAATAAGGGTTGGGGGTTAGCTATCAAAATAGCGTCGTTTCAATAAAAATTAAAAAAAATTACGACGTTTTGCTTTACCTTTAGCGGCATTTATGAGAAAAACGTCGCTATCGTTTTTAATCTTTTGCAGAGTTTATGCAAAAATGCTGCTATTGCTTTACCTTTTGCGTCGTTTATGGGAAAAACGCCGCTAACACTGCTCTTATTCGGTGTACCTTTGCGGTACATAGCATAAAACGCTGCTAAATATACACTATTTATGGCGCTATTTCCACAAACACCACTATATAATGACTTATTGCAGTGTTTTTCAGTTAGCGCCACTAATGGTATATATTTTTGGTGTTTTTCAATACAATCGTCGTTAAAAGTTCAACCTTTACAGCGTTTTCGATCCAAATGCCACTAAAAAGGCCATTAAAAGCTTAATTTGCTGTAGTGCTTGCTAGAGTTAGTCCTAGATTTTCATTACCACACTTCTCACAGCAATCGAATAACCTAAAAAAGTGAACGGATATATACAACACATGTATTTTCTCATTACCACACATCTTTTTTTTAATCGATCAGCTGTGGGTCATATATACATATATATCAAACTTATAATATAACATAATATAAATATTATAAACAATTATAAAATAAATATATAAGGATATAGGTAGTTAAAATAAAATTTTCAGCCAAGGTTTCCATGGTTCTATTTATAGAGAATAAATGAAAAACAAAAATTAAACAGTTTTTCACCACAATGCATTTTTTGGGTCTTTAATCGCCACCCCTCAATTCCCATATATAACTCAAAACATAAATAAGATCTAAATAATGTCATTTTCTATGTAATAAGATCATTGAAAAAGAAGAGAAATATATTTTGATTATCTATTTATACTTATAAGTAGAGCGTAACCTGACTCATGATACCAATTGTAACAGCCCGATTTAGGGCCTAGTGGGAACAGTGGTCTTAGGACCACAAATTCGAAGTTGGGAAAATTATTTTATGATAATTATGATATTATATCATGATTATATTAGTGTTTGAAATTTTAACGAGTTAATCTTAACAATTGTGAGCCCAATTGCAAAAAAGGACTAAATCGCATAAAGTGCAAAAGTCATAATTTGATAGCTAAAGTTGTTATTTTATTAAAGAACCAAAATTGGGGGTCTTTAGTGGGCAAATAGCCCTTTAATTGATGGCATATCCAGCCATGAGACATAGAGGAGACAAATTTTAAAAGTAGGTAGAAATTTGGTAGCCATTTTGACCAGAAAGAAACAAAATAGAAAAAAAGTTGTCTTCTTTTCTTCTCATCTCTTTCCATCAAAATTTTCAGCCATGAAAGGCGGTTTGAAAGCTTAAATTTTGCAGAAACTTATTCCTCTCACAAGTAAGTGATTTTAATGAGTTTTCTTCAAAATTTTCACATTTTTGAGACCCTTGAAGCATGAGCTTTCAAATGAGGGTGATATCTTACAAAATGGTCAAGAGTTTAGGATTTTTCCATGGATGTAATTGTGATAGATGCTGAGTTTTTATGGAGGAATATGAGTCCTAGTTGTGTTATAAGCAACTTTTGAAAAAGGTGTTAGCTTGAAAACACCTAAAGGAACCATTTTGCATAAGTTGCAAAATGGGTAGTAAGTGTATGAAATAGTGAGAATTTGGGATTGCTATAAGAGTAAAAAGAGTTTAGCTAGGTTGAAATATGAAGAAATTCGATAAAAATTGATTTTCGAATATAGGGGTAAAATGGTCATTTTGTCAAGGCCTAGGGGCAAAATGGTCATTTTACTAAATATGTGAAATTATGAATGCCTAATTGTAATTAATGACTAAATGAGTACATTTTTGCTATTATAGATCAAGATTTACCAAAACCAAGCCTAGACCAGGGCAAAGCCAAGCAATCCGATTAAGCCGTCTAGTCAAGTACTTTTTGTAAACTGAGGTAAGTTGTATGTAAATAATACAACTATATTGTTAAATGCATGTATTCGATTGTTATTGATTTTGTTATGGCATGAATTTCTAGATTTTGAACTGAGTATGCATATTTATGATTGAGAAAGTAGAAAGATCCAGTGAGAACCCCAGGAACAAACTGGATGTTCATGCTATAACATTGGGTTATGTGAGAGCCAGTGTAAGACCATGTCTGGGACATGGCATCGGCATTGAGATGAGGGCTAGTATAAAACGTGTCTGGGACATGCATCGGCCTCAATGATAGTAGCCAGTGTAAGACGTGTCTGGGACATGCATCGGCTAAGCTTCGTGCTAGTGTAAGACATGTTTGGGACATGCATCAGCGCTTATACACAAGAGCTAGTGTATGACCATGTCTGGGACATGGCATCGGCCTCGATGAAGATTGCCAGTGTAAGACCATGTCTGGGACATGGCATCGGCAACTTAACCCATGTTTGAGGCTTATAGAATATCCGATAGTATTCCAAAATGTTCAACTTTAAGAGTTAAGAAAGAGATTTAATAAGGAAAGTATGATAATGTTTTGAGTGTTACAGGTACCCATTTTGGTATACATGTATAATGATCTCAATTAGAAAATGTGACTTGAGTGGACGGTAATGAGTAAGTCAAGTTATGCTTACCTTTGAGCTATGAGCATGATGATAAATGGTGAAACTGTTGTTGTATATTTATTTATATGCAACTTACTAAGCTTTATGCTTACTTTCTTTCCTTTCTCTTTTCTTTCAGTACTGCCAAATTTCTCAAGGATCCCTTGAAGTCAGAGATATCAATGACATTATCAGCCGTAATACTCGGTATAGTTGGATTTATATTTTTGATTATGGCATGTATAGGGCTAGACTAGGAAGTTGTATTATTGAGAAATTTTTTATGTATATTGGCTTAAGATAAAAGCCCTTCATTTTGTATTAAGCCTAGATAATGGCTATTATTTATTTTGGTAAATGTATATGATGTTCCTTCTATGAATGAATTGATGTCTTTTGGATGGAATTAGTATATTGAAATGATCTTGTGTAGGTTGTGCAAAATGGCTTGGAAGATAGCCTAGTTTGACTACACGGGCAAGACACACGGGCGTGTGTCTAGGCCGTGTGTGACACACGGCTCACCCCCATGGGTGTCTGTTATGGTCGTGCGTCGCCTGCACTTAGACTTTTAAGTCAGTATTGTAACACCCCAAACCCGGCCCAGACGTTATGGCCGAATTTGACGTGCCACATTGGAGTTGAAAACCCGCGTTCTGTTTTTAGTGTTTTAAAACCATATATTTTGTTGAGTTAACAAAGTGTATGGAAGCTGGGCACCAGGTAGGTATCCGAGATAGAGGAGGTGAGCCATGAAGCCTGCTTAAGTACCAAGCTCTTTAATTGGATCCAATCCTAGACATGCCCACAACCATAGCCACACTTTGTCATATCGAGTTTAAATTTGTTTAAGTGGACGTCTTTGATAAATCGATTAATCGTGGTGTTGAGATATTTTGAAAACAAGTATCATTTTGAAAACACGTCCTAAGTCTAGCCCATTTGAATAATTATCAACCGTGTTTAAAGTTATTAAAATTAAAGTAATCCCGAAAAGAAATAAAAGGAAAGTTAAAATGGCCTTATTACAACCCAAAATAAATAATATTTAAAGGAAATTTAAAGAAAACCGACGCTTATTTAAAAGTCCAAAGACAATCACTGTGGCCACTCAATCCCTCCTACCCAAGTCCCCACATCAAGGCTCACCGCAAGGTTAAGGAAAGGGGTGAGTTTGGAAACTCAGCAGCAACAAGCCCTTTCGAGCCCAAAACAATAGCGACTGTTGGGTCTAAGCCCAAATCCAATCTCAAAACATGTACTGGGCCATAGCCCTTTTCATATTTCATATCTCATAACACTGGGCCGAAGCCTTTTCAAAATTTCATATTACTGGACCGAAGCCTTTACTGTAAACGGTATGGCCCGTAGGCCCATTTTGATATCACATGTAATGTCAAATGAAAGAATGCAACCCATTTGGGGAGACTACTCAACCCACCATCCGCTACTCTCCACCCGTACCAACCAACACACCATGTGGGGATTAACTCGACCCACCCCGCCATAACTCTCCACTGGCAGCTTAGCTGCTTTATCATATAACTGGGGGCCTAGCCTCTTTTAATAACTGGGGCAAAAGCCCTTTTTATAACTGGGGCATAAGCCCTTTGATAACTGGGGCATAAGCCCTTTTGATAACTGGGGCATAAGCCCTTTAATAACTGGGGCATAAGCCCTTTTTCACTTCCTCCATTCATATAAAAAACCCAACCCAATGCATTTATGAACATCTCATGTGCATATCATACATGTCATGTGCATATCATACATATCATGTGCATATCATACATGTCATGTGCATATCATACATACCATGTTTATCAAAATCCCATGCATTAAATTCATGTATAAACCCTAGGGGTATAATGGTCATTTTACCTAGGGCAAAATGGTCATTTTAATATTATAAGGGTAATATCGTAATTTTACCGTAAATTAGGATTTTTCCATGTTCATCATCGCCACTAACTATTCATTTGTTTAAACTGCGTTTCTAGCCCACTTTTAACTAAACCGAAGTTATTGGGCCTAAAACCCTAATGGGCCCTACTTAGCCGATTTTGTCATCTAGGCCCATTTAGCCTATATCCATAATAGTATTAATAGTCTTAACAGCAATTTAACAGATTTCGCTTTCTACCAATTTTACCCAAATGGGCTCGAAAGCCTATTGGGCCCTATTTCACCCGAGGCCCAACTTACCGTGAACGCCAAAAACACGCCCTTACTGCTTCCATTGTTCCCGATCATCATCTCATCGATTCTAACTAACTAGTGAGCGTCATTGCTCACAAGTCCTCGAAATGCCGAATTTCGACATTTCGCTTTTCAAAGATTTATCACTTTAAGCTATGAAAAGGGTTCGTTACACACCGATTTGCGATATTCCTTGACGAGATCTCCTATGCGATTTCTCCTATAATCAACCACTTATAGATTAGACCATGTTAATATTAAACCAAATCAAAACTACCTATTATCATCACTTACACATTCGCCACCATCCACAATGGCCTTTGGGTTCATACCTTTGTCAAGTTGATGACTAGATTTAGTCATCCGATGATCCAAGCTTTTCACACACCTCAATCGGTAGCCTTTAATCCTCACTAGTACCAACAAACCAAATAACACCAAAAACCCTTTTAGCCTTAGTCGATGAGGGTTTTCACTTTTCTTAAACCACAAGATACAAATGGAAAGAAGGTTCAATACTTACCAAGAGATCTACTCATTGAAGAACGCTCCAAATACCTTCCTACCCCATATCCTTTGTGAATCCAACTTAAACGTGCGTGAAAATAGATCTAAATATTAATTCCTAATCACTAAAATATAAAGCTTTCGACTTTTCAAAGAAATATTAATCTAAGCTATTTAGAGGTTAGTACACACCGTTATGGGTTGAAGTTGAAACGCTTCCAAAATCAATCGCCTACGATAACCACCACCGTCACTCAAACTTAACTAATCCAATATCAATATATGTAAATCCTAAGCACATCACCATACGTAACATAAGGGCATATTCGTCATTTTACCATACGAGGTATTTTGGTAGTTTTACAAATTGAGGGTATTATGGTAATTTCACAAACCAAGGGTATTTTAGTAATTTTGTAAATCGAGGGTAAAACAAGAATTTCAGAATCAAGGGTAAAACAAGAATTTCAGAATCGAGGGTAAAACGATAATTATGTAAATCGGGGTAAAATGATAATTATGTAAATTAGGTAAAACGGTAATTCTATAAATCGAGGTAAAATAGTAATTCAGAACCGATGGTAAAATGGTAATTCAGAATCGAGGGTAAAACGATAATTTTACAAATCGAGGTAAAACGGTAATTCTATAAATCGAGGTAAAACAAGAATTTCAGAAATCAAGGGTAAAACAATAATTACAGAACCGAGGGTAAAATAGTAATTCAGAATCGAGGTAAAATAGTAATTCAGAACCGAGGGTAAAACGGTAATTCAGAATCGAGGGTAAAACGGTAATTTTACAAATCGAGGGTAAAACAAAGAATTCTATAAACCGAGGGTAAAACGGTAATTCAGAAATCGAGTACTTTGGTAATTTTACAAGTCGAGGCATTTCAAGAATTGGTAAACTAAAGTATTCTAAACATGGATAACAATACGAATGGGCCTAAAGCCTATTCTCTACCAAATGGGCCCACACGCTGTGTGGCCCTTTTAGCCCAAACCTAGCCACAGATATGCGATTCACCTAGCCTAGTCCAATATTTACTACACAATCAAACAACTTATCCAATTGGGCCCAGTGAGGCCCATTGGGCCCACATGGCCCCTTTCGCCCATCGCGCCAAGTAGCCATCCAACAACAAGAGTAGTGATAAATATACACCGATAGGAGACCGGAGTTAATCCACGCCCGAGCACTCTTAGCCGACGCCCAACCCAAACGAGCACGCCATACAAATGAAAGGGATCACCAAGAAAGGTACATTTACTCTCTTCATGGTTCCCTATTTAAAGCCAACTTCACAACCACTCTTATATTAGCTTCCGATGTGGGATCCTCCAACATTAGAGTTTAAATTCAACACCAACTCTTGCCGCCTGTTAGCAAAATAAATGCTCTTTGCTTGCCATGGGATTCGAACCTATGCCTCCCCTTAAATGCTCCACATACTACTTGCCACTAAGCCACAAGGCTTTTTGTGTCATATTTTATCCCCAATTAATTATAAGGTCTAAAGGCCAAAGTTCAGGTTGCCTTTAAAAAAAACAAAATAAATTGCAAGAGCCAAGGCTTGAACCCAGGCTCCCATACAACCTTAATGACACCACAACCACTAGACTACAAGCTTCCTTGTGTCATTTATTTAACACAATTATTTAAAAACCCTCATCCAAGCATCCAGGTTTTTTTTTCACTTAATACCAAAATTTTTGCTAAAGCCCAAGTTTGAACCCAAGATTTCTCCAACACTTCTCAAAGCCATTAACCACTAATAGCAAACATTTAATTGTTTCATTTCATTGCACAATTAAATACCTATATAAAACCTCTTTACGGACCCACACTCAAGGCCCAATACTTCTAGGCCCAAATTCGGGTGTTACAATTCTATTTCTTAAAGAAATTTCGTCCTCGAAATTTCCAACTATCAACTAACAGTATTACTCAAGTCAAACCTCTATGCTTCCGCTTACGCACTCTAATTAAAAATAATTCTTAGTACGACCCGAACATCTAATTACCAAAGTAAAGAACATTTATCAAGCACGCATACAATTCATAACACATATTTAAATAAAATAAACTTGGCGATCCCGAGCTCGATGCTCCTTGGACCCACATCTAAGACATGCTCCTGCCTTCCTATGGCATTCACCCGGATGACGTCCGCTGCGATCTTTGCAGATTGGATAGTTTGGTCGTGCCTTAACATGTTTCACAGAACGAGGCTTGGTTTTCTAAGAACTAGAATCCTTCCTTTTCTTACACTCCAAGCACCCTACTTGAAGCGCTTCCCTAATTTCCTTAATTTTGGTATCCAATACTTCCTCTACCACTTTCCTTACTAACTCGGCCAGAGCCTCAAAGACCAAGCTCCGAAGTTATCGCAACCCAAGTTGGTAGACTTTGCTTACCCTCGAATCCATATTAATACTCTACATTACCAAGACATATATCAATTAACTACAAAGATCTCAAAAATTTTACTATTTATTCATATGTCTTATGCGAGAGATAGTATTTTAAAGTTTCTATTTTCACGTAATCATAGCCTAGCTACGCCTCGGTATTCTAGAGTTTTTAGGGTTGCCCTAGTTATAATGTCATGATATGGTCTCAGCCTATCTACAGAATATCTTAATACAAAGGTAATATGAGGAATGTAAATACTTACAGACTTGGTGCCGAGATTCAAGTGCCACTTCTTCTGCTACCAAATTTCAAAACCCAAAAAATTTAAACCATTTTAACATGTATACTCAGAAACATTTTTGAAATGAACTTTCCAAAAACTATTTCCAAAATACCCTTCTTAGGCCTAAATTTTTGAAAAATTTTCAGACCCGATCTACAGACGAGTTGTTGCAACTTAGCTCTGATACCACTAATTGTAACACCCCAAACCCGCCCAGACGTTATGGCCGAATTTGACGTGCCACATCGGAGTTGAAAACCCACGCCCGCTTTTTAGTGTTTTAAAACCATATATTTTGTTGAGTTAACAAAGTGTATGGAAGCCGGGCACCGTGTAGGTATCCGAGATAGAGGAGGTGAGCCATGAAGGTCGCTAAGTACCAAGCTCTTTAATTGGATCCAATCCTAGACATGCCCACAACCATAGCCACACTTTGTCATATCGAGTTTAAATTTGTTTAAGTGGACGTCTTTGATAAATCGATTAATCGTGGTGTTGAGATATTTTGAAAACAAGTATCATTTTGAAAACACGTCCTAAGTCTAGCCCATTTGAATAATTAGCAACTGTGTTTAAAGTTATTAAAATTAAAGTAATCCCAAAAGAAATAAAAGGAAAGTTAAAATGGCCTTATTACAACCCAAAATAAATAATATTTAAAGGAAATTTAAAGAAAACCGACGCTTATTTAAAAGTCCAAAGACAATCACCGTGGCCACTGAATCCCTCCTACCAAGTCCCCACATCAAGGCTCACCAAGGTTAAGGAAAGGGTTGAGTTTGGAACTCAGTGTGCAACAAGCCCTTTCAGAGCCCAAAACAATAGCAACTGTTGGGTCTAAGCCCAAATCCAATCTCAAAACATGTATTGGGCCATAGCCCTTTTCATATTTCATATCTCATAACACTGGGCCGAAGCCTTTTCAAAATTTCATATTCTGGGGCGAAGCCTTTATCAGAAATCAGTATGGCCCGTAGGCCCATTTCGATATCACATGTAATGTCAAATGAAAGAATGCAACCCATTTGGGGAGACTACTCAACCCACCATCCGCTACTCTCCACCCGTACCAACCAACACACCATGTGGGATTAACTCGACCCACCCCGCCATAACTCTCCACTGGCAGCTTAGCTTTATCATATAACTGGGGCCTAGCCTCTTTTAATAACTGGGGCAAAAGCCCTTTTTATAACTAGGGCATAAGCCCTTTGATAACTGGGGCATAAGCCCTTTTGATAACTGGGGCATAAGCCCTTTAATAACTGGGGCATAAGCCCTTTTTCACTTCCTCCATTCATATAAAAAACCCAACCCAATGCATTTATGAACATCTCATGTGCATATCATACATGTCATGTGCATATCATACATATCATGTGCATATCATACATGTCATGTGCATATCATACATACCATGTTTATCAAAATCCCATGCATTAAATTCATGTATAAACCCTAGGGGTATAATGGTCATTTTTACCTAGGGGCAAAATGGTCATTTTAATATTATAAGGGTAATATCGTAATTTTACCGAAATTAGGATTTTTCCATGTTCATCATCGACTAACTATTCATTTGTTTAAACCGCTTTCTAGCCCACTTTTAACTAAATCGAGTTATTGGGCCTAAAACCCTAATGGGCCCTACTTAGCCGATTTTGTCATCTAGGCCCATTTAGCCTATATCCATAATAGTATTAATAGTCTTAACACAGCAATTTAACGATTTCGCTTTTCTACCAATTTTACCCAAATGGGCTCGAAAGCCTATTGGGCCCTATTTCACCGAGGCCCAACTTACCGTGAACGCCAAAAACACATCCTTACTGCTTTCCATTGTTCCCATCATCATCTCATCGATTCTAACTAACTAGTGAGCGTCATTGCTCACAAGTCCTCGAAATGCCGAATTTTGGATTTTGCTTTTCGGCATTTATCACTTTAAGCTATGAAAAAGGGTTCGTTACACACCTGATTTGCGATATTCCTTGACGAGATCTCCTATGCGATTTCTCCTATAATCAACCACTTATAGATTAGACCATGTTAATATTAAACCAAATCAAAAACTACCTATTATCATCACTTACACATTCGGCCACCATCCACAATGGCCCTTGGGTTCATACCTTTGCCGAAGTTGATGACTAGATTTAGTCACTCCGATGATCCAAGCTTTTCACACACTCCTCGATCGGTAGCCTTTAATCCTCACTAGTACCAACAAACCAAATAACACCAAAACCCTTTTAGCCTTAGTCGACGGAGGGTTTTCACTTTTCTTAAACCACAAGATACAAATGGAAAGAAGGTTCAATACTTACCAAGAGATCTACTCATTGAAGAACGCTCCAAATACCTTCCTACCCCATATCCTTTGTGAATCCAACTTAAACGCATGTAAAAAATAGATCTAAATATTAATTCCGAATCACTAAAATATAAAGCTTTGACTTTTCAAAGAAATATTAATCTAAGCTATTTAGAGGTTAGTACACACCATTATGGGTTGAAGTTGAAACGCTTCCAAAATCAATCGCCTCGATAACCACCACCATCACTCAAACTTAACTAATCCAATATCAATATATGTAAATCCTAAGCACATCACCATACGGAACATAAGGGCATATTCGTCATTTTACCATACAGGGGTATTTTGGTAGTTTTACAAATTGAGGGTATTATGGTAATTTCACAAACCAAGGGTATTTTAGTAATTTTGTAAATCGAGGTAAAACAAGAATTCAGAAATCAAGGGTAAAACAAGAATTACAGAAATCGAGGTAAAACGAATATTATGTAAATCGGGGTAAAATGATAATTATGTAAATTAGGGTAAAACGGTAATTCTATAAATCGAGGTAAAATAGTAATTCAGTAACCGATGGTAAAACGGTAATTACAGTAAATCGAGGGTAAAACGGTAATTTTACAAATCGAGGTAAAACGGTAATTCTATAAATCGAGGGTAAAACAAGAATTTCAGAATCAAGGGTAAAACAATAATTACAAACCGAGGGTAAAACAAGAATTATGTAAATCGAGGTAAAATAGTAATTACAGAACCGAGGGTAAAACGGTAATTCAGAATCGAGGGTAAAACGGTAATTTTACAAATCGAGGTAAAACAAGAATTCTATAAACCGAGGGTAAAACGGTAATTCAGAAATCGGAGTACTTTGGTAATTTTACAAGTCGAGGCATTTCAAGAATTGGTAAACTAAAGTATTCTAAACATGGATAACAATACGAATGGGCCTAAAGCCTATTCTCTACCCAAATGGGCCCACACGCTCGTGTGGCCCTTTTAGCCCAAACCTAGCCACAGATATGCGATTCACCTAGCCTAGTCCAATATTTACTACACAATCAAACAACTTATCCAATTGGGCCGTAGGCCCATTGGGCCCATATGGCCCTTTTCTACCATCGCGGCCAAGTAGCCATCCAACAACAAGAGTAGTGATAAATATACACCGATAGGAGACTGGAGTTAATCCACGCCCGAGCACTCTTAGCCGACGCCAACCCAAACGAGCACGCCATACAAATGAAAGGGATCACCAAGAAAGGTACATTTACTCTCTTCATGGTTCCTCTATTTAAAGCCAACTTCACAACCACTCTTATATTAGCTTCGATGTGGGATCCTCCAACATTAGAGTTTAAATTCAACACCAACTCTTGCCGCCCCGTTAGCAAAATAAATGCTCTTTGCTTGCCATGGGATTCAACCTATGCCTCCCTTAAATGCTCCACATGCTACTTGCCACTAAGCCACAAGGCTTTTTGTGTCATATTTTATCCCCAATTAATTATAAGGTCTAAAGGCCAAAGTTCAGTTGCCTTTAAAAAAACAAAATAAATTGCAAGAGCCAAGGCTTGAACCCAGGCTCCCATACAACCTTAATGACACCACAACCACTAGACTACAAGCTTCCTTGTGTCATTTATTTAACACAATTATTTAAAACCCTCATCCAAGCATCCGTGTTTTTTTCACTTAATACCAAAATTTTGCTAAAGCCCAAGTTTGAACCCAAGATTTCTCCAACACTTCTCAAAGCCATTAACCACTATTAGCAAACATTTAATTGTTTCATTTCATTGCACAATTAAATACCTATATAAAACCTCTTTACGGACCCACACTCAAGGCCCAATACTTCTAGGCCCAAATTGGGTGTTACAATTCTACTCCTTAAAGAAATTTCGTCCTCGAAATTTCCAACTATCAACTAACCGTATTACTCAAGTCAAACCTCTATGCTTCCGCTCGCACTCTAATTAAAAATAATTCTTAGTACGACCGTAACATCTAATTACCAAAGTAAAGAACATTTATCAAGCACGCATACAATTCATAACACATATTTAAATAAAATAAACTTGGCGATCCCGAGCTCGATGCTCCTTGGACCCACATCTAAGACATGCTCCTGTCTTCCTATGGCATTCACCCGATGACGTCCGCTGCGCGATCTTTGCAGATTGGATAGTTTGGTCGTGCCTTAACATGTTTCACGTAATCGAGGCTTGGTTTTCTAAGAACTAGAATCCTTCCTTTTCTTACACTCCAAGCACCCTACTTGAAGCGCTTCCCTAATTTCCTTAATTTTGGTATCCAATACTTCCTCTACCACTTTCCTTACTAACTCGCCAGAGCCTCAAAGACCAAGCTCCGAAGTTATCGCAACCCAAGTTGGTAGACTTTGCTTACCCTCGAATCCATATTAATACTCTACATTACCAAGACATATATCAATTAACTACAAAGATCTCAAAATTTTACTATTTATTCATATGTCTTATGCGAGAGATAGTATTTTAAAGTTTCTATTTTCACGTAATCATAGCCTAGCTACGCCTCGGTATTCTAGAGTTTTTAGGGTTGCCCTAGTTATAATGTCATGATATGGTCTCATTCTATCTACAGTAATATCTTAATACAAAGGTAATATGAGGAATGTAAATACTTACAGACTTGGTGCGGAGATTCAAGCAGCCACTTCTTCGGTTACCAAATTTCAAAACCCAAAAAATTTAAACCATTTTAACATGTATACTCAGAAAACATTTTTGAAATGAACTTTCCAAAAACTATTTCCAAAATACCTTCTTAGGCCTAAATTTTGAAAAATTTTGGACCCGATCCACAAACCGAGTTGTTGCAACTTAGCTCGATACCACTAATTGTAACACCCCAAACCCGCCCCGACGTTATGGCCGAATTTGACGTGCCACATTGGAGTTGAAAACCACGTTCCGCTTTTTAGTGTTTTAAAACCATATATTTTGTTGAGTTAACAAAGTGTATGGAAGTCGGGCACCGTGTAGGTATCCGAGATAGAGGAGGTGAGCCATGAAGGTCGCTAAGTACCAAGCTCTTTAATTGGATCCAATCCTAGACATGCCCACAACCATAGCCACACTTTGTCATATCGAGTTTAAATTTGTTTAAGTGGACGTCTTTGATAAATCGATTAATCGTGGTGTTGAGATATTTTGAAAACAAGTATCATTTTGAAAACACGTCCTAAGTCTAGCCCATTTGAATAATTATCAACCGTGTTTAAAGTTATTAAAATTAAAGTAATCCCGAAAAGAAATAAAAGGAAAGTTAAAATGGCCTTATTACAACCCAAAAATAAATAATATTTAAAGGAAATTTAAAGAAAACCGACGCTTATTTAAAAGTCCAAAGACAATCACCGTGGCCACTCAATCCCTCCTACCAAGTCCCCACATCAAGGATCACCGCAAGGTTAAGGAAAGGTGGTGAGTTTGGAAACTCACAGCAACAAGCCCCTTTCAGAGCCCAAAACAATAGCGACTGTTGGGTCTAAGCCCAAATCCAATCTCAAAACATGTACTGGGCCATAGCCCTTTTCATATTTCATATCTCATAACACTGGGCCGAAGCCTTTACTGTAAACGGTATGGCCCGTAGGCCCATTTCGATATCACATGTAATGTCAAATGAAAGAATGCAACCCATTTGGGGAGACTACTCAACCCACCATCCGCTACTCTCCACCCGTACCAACCAACACACCATGTGAGGATTAACTCGACCCACCCCGCCATAACTCTCCACTGGCAGCTTAGCTGCTTTATCATATAACTGGGGGCCTAGCCTCTTTTAATAACTGGGGCAAAAGCCCTTTTTATAACTGGGGCATAAGCCCTTTGATAAGCGGGGCATAAGCCCTTTTGATAATCAGGGCATAAGCCCTTTAATAATCAGGGCATAAGCCCTTTTCACTTCCTCCATTCATATAAAAACCCAACCCAATGCATTTATGAACATCTCATGTGCATATCATACATGTCATGTGCATATCATACATATCATGTGCATATCATACATGTCATGTGCATATCATACATACCATGTTTATCAAAATCCCATGCATTAAATTCATGTATAAACCCTAGGGGTATAATGGTTATTTTACCTAGGGCAAAATGGTCATTTTAATATTATAAGGGTAATATCGTAATTTTACCGTAAATTAGGATTTTTCCATGTTCATCATCGCCATTAACTATTCATTTGTTTAAACCGCGTTTCTAGCCCACTTTTAACTAAACCGAGTTATTGGGCCTAAAACCCTAATGGGCCCTACTTAGCCGATTTTGTCATCTAGGCCCATTTAGCCTATATCCATAATAGTATTAATAGTCTTAACAGGCAATTTAACAGATTTCCATTTTCTACTAATTTTACCCAAATGGGCTCGAAAGCCTATTGGGCCCTATTTCACCCACGAGGCCCAACTTACCGTGAACGCCAAAAACACGCCCTTACTGCTTCCATTGTTCCCAATCATCATCTCATCGATTCTAACTAACTAGTGAGCGTCATTGCTCACAAGTCCTCGAAATGCCGAAATTTGGCATTTCGCTTTTCGGCATTTATCACTTTAAGCTATGAAAAGGGTTCATTACACACCGATTTGCGATATTCCTTGACGAGATCTCCTATGTGATTTCTCCTATAATCAACCACTTATAAATTAGACCATGTTAATATTAAACCAAATCAAAACCGCCTATTATCATCACTTACACATTCGCCACCATCCACAATGGCCCTTGGGTTCATACCTTTGCCAAGTTGATGACTAGATTTAGTCACTCCGATGATCCAAGCTTTTCACACACTCCTCGATCGGTAGCCTTTAATCCTCACTAGTACCAACAAACCAAATAACACCAAAACCCTTTTAGCCTTAGTCGACGAGAGGGTTTTCACTTTTCTTAAACCACAAGATACAAATGGAAAGAAGGTTCAATACTTACCAAGAGATCTACTCATTGAAGAACGCTCCAAATACCTTCCTACCTCATATCCTTTGTGAATCCAACTTAAACGTGCGTGAAAATAGATCTAAATATTAATTCCCAAATCACTAAAATATAAAGCTTTGCTTTTTGAAGAAATATTAATCTAAGCTATTTAGAGGTTAGTACACACTGTTATGGGTTGAAGTTGAAACGCTTCCAAAATCAATCGCCTCGATAACCACCACCATCACTCAAACTTAACTAATCCAATATCAATATATGTAAATCCTAAGCACATCACCATACGGAACATAAGGGCATATTCGTCATTTTACCATACAGGGGTATTTTGGTAGTTTTACAAATTGAGGGTATTGCGGTAATTTCACAAACCAAGGGTATTTTAGTAATTTTGTAAATCGAGGTAAAACAAGAATTTCAGAAATCAAGGGTAAAACAAGAATTCAGAATCGAGGGTAAAACGATAATTATGTAAATCGGGGTAAAATGATAATTATGTAAATTAGGGTAAAACGGTAATTCTATAAATCGAGGTAAAATAGTAATTAGAACCGATGGTAAAACGGTAATTACGTAGAATCGAGGGTAAAACGGTAATTTTACAAATCGAGGGTAAAACGGTAATTCTATAAATCGAGGTAAAACAAGAATTTCAGAAATCAAGGGTAAAACAATAATTCTATAAACCGAGGTAAAACAAAGAATTACAGAAATCGAGGGTAAAATAGTAATTCAGAACCGAGGTAAAACAGTAATTACAGAATCGAGGTAAAACGGTAATTTTACAAATCGAGGTAAAACAAGAATTCTATAAACCGAGGGTAAAACGGTAATTCTATAAATCGGAGTACTTTGGTAATTTTACAAGTCGAGGCATTTCAAGAATTGGTAATCTAAAGTATTCTAAACATGGATAACAATATGAATGGGCCTAAAGCCTATTCTCGGCCCAAATGGGCCCACACTCGTGTGGCCCTTTTAGCCCAAACCTAGCCACAGATATGCGATTCATCTAGCCTAGTCCAATATTTACTACACAATCAAACAACTTATCCAATTGGGCGTGAGGCCCATTGGGCCCATATGGCCCTTTTCTACCATCGCGCTCAAGTAGCCATCCAACAACAAGAGTAGTGATAAATATACACCGATAGGAGATCTGAGTTAATCCACGCCCGAGCACTCTTAGCCGACGCCCAACCCAAACGAAAGCACGCCATACAATGAAAGGGATCACCAAGAAAGGTACATTTACTCTCTTCATGGTTCCTCTATTTAAAGCCAACTTCACAACCACACCGATATTAGCTTCGATGTGGGATCCTCCAACATTAGAGTTTAAATTCAACACCAACTCTTGCCGCCCCTGTTAGCAAAATAAATGCTCTTTGCTTGCCATGGGATTCAACCTATGCCTCCCTTAAATGCTCCACATGCTACTTGCCACTAAGCCACAAGGCTTTTTGTGTCATATTTTATCCCCAATTAATTATAAGGTCTAAAGGCCAAAGTCCGTTTCCTTTAAAAAACAAAATAAATTGCAAGAGCCAAGGCTTGAACCCAGTGCTCCCATACAACCTTAATGACACCACAACCACTAGACTACAAGCTTCCTTGTGTCATTTATTTAACACAATAATTTAAAACCCTCATCCAAGCATCCGTGTTTTTTTTCACTTAATACCAAAATTTTGCTAAAGCCCAAGTTTGAACCCAAGATTTCTCCAACACTTCTCAAAGCCATTAACCACTAATAACAAACATTTAATTGTTTCATTTCATTGCACAATTAAATACCTATATAAAACCTCTTTACGGACCCACACTCAAGGCCCAATACTTCTAGGCCCAAATTGGGTGTTACATTTCTACTCTCTTAAAGAAATTTCGTCCTCGAAATTTCCAACTATCAACTAACCAGACACTCAAGTCAAACCTCTATGCTTCCGCTTACGCACTCTAATTAAAAATAATTCTTAGTACGACCCGAACATCTAATTACCAAAGTAAAGAAACATTTATCAAGCACGCATACAATTCATAACACATATTTAAAGAAAATAAACTTGGCGATCCCGAGCTCGATGCTCCTTGGACCCACATCTAAGACATGCTCCTGCCTTCCTATGGTATTCACCCGGATGACGTCCGTTGCAGTCTTTGCAGATTGGATAGTTTGGTCGTGCCTTAACATGTTTCACGTAATCGAGGCTTGGTTTTCTAAGAACTAGAATCCTTCCTTTTCTTGCACTCCAAGCACCCTACTTGAAGCGTTTCCCTAATTTCCTTAATTTTGGTATCCAATACTTCCTCTACCACTTTCCTTACTAACTCGGCGATGCCTCAAAGACCAAGCTCCGAGTTACCGCAACCCAAGTTGGTAGACTTTGCTTACCCTCGAAATCCATATTAATACTCTACATTACCAAGACATATATCAATTAACTACAAAGATCTCAAAATTTTACTATTTATTCATATGTCTTATGCAGAGATAGTATTTTAAAGTTTCTATTTTCACGTAATCATAGCCTAGCTACAGCCTCTCAGATTCTAGAGTTTTTAGGGTTGCCCTAGTTATAATGTCATGATATGGTCTCGCCTATCTACAGTAATATCTTAATACTCTGTAAAACATTTTTGAAATGAACTTTCCAAAAACTATTTCCAAAAATACCCTTCTTAGGCCTAAATTTTGAAAAATTTTCTGACTCGATCCACAAATGAGTTGTTACAACTTAGCTCGATACCACTAATTGTAACACCCCAAACCCGCCCAGACGTTATGGCCGAATTTGACGTGCCACATTGGAGTTGAAAACCCACGCCCGCTTTTAGTGTTTTAAAACCATATATTTTGTTGAGTTAACAAAGTGTATGGAAGTCGGGCACCGTAGGTATCCGAGATAGAGGAGGTGAGCCATGAAGGTCGCTAAGTACCAAGCTCTTTAATTGGATCCAATCCTAGACATGCCCACAACCATAGCCACACTTTGTCATATCGAGTTTAAATTTGTTTAAGTGGACGCTTTGATAAATCGATTAATCGTGGTGTTGAGATATTTTGAAAACAAGTATCATTTTGAAAACACGCCCTAAGTCTAGCCCATTTGAATAATTATCAACCGTGTTTAAAGTTATTAAAATTAAAGTAATCCCGAAAAGAAATAAAAGGAAAGTTAAAATGGCCTTATTACAACCCAAAAATAAATAATATTTAAAGGAAATTTAAAGAAAACCGACGCTATTTAAAAGTCCAAAGACAATCACCGTAGCCACTCAATCCCTCCTACCAAGTCCCCACATCAAGGCTCACCAAAGGTTAAGGAAAGGGGTGAGTTTGGAAACTCATGTGCAACAAGCCCTTTCGAGCCCAAAACAATAGCAACTGTTGGGTCTAAGCCCAAATCCAATCTCAAAACATGTATTGGGCCATAGCCCTTTTCATATTTCATATCTCATAACACCGGGTCAAGCCTTTTCAAAATTTCATATTCTCGGGTCAAGCCTTTTATCAGAAACAGTATGGCCTGTAGGCCCATTTCGATATCTCATGTAATGTCAAATGAAAGAATGCAACCCATTTGGGAGACTACTCAACCCACCATCCGCTACTCTCCACCGTACCAACCAACACACCATGTGGGATTAACTCGACCCACCCCGCCATAACTCTCCACCGGCAAATTAGTAGCTTTATCATATAACCGGGGCCTAGCCTCTTTTAATAACTCGGAAAAAGCCCTTTTATAATCGGGGCATAAGCCCTTTGATAATCGGGGCATAAGCCCTTTTGATAATCTGGGCATAAACCCTTTAATAACTGGGGCATAAGCCCTTTTTCACTTCCTCCATTCATATAAAAAACCCAACCCAATGCATTTATGAACATCTCATGTGCATATCATACATGTCATGTGCATATCATACATATCATGTGCATATCATACATGTCATGTGCATATCATACATACCATGTTTATCAAAATCCCATGCATTAAATTCATGTATAAACCCTAGGGGTATAATGGTCATTTTTACCTAGGGGCAAAATGGTCATTTTAATATTATAAGGGTAATATCGTAATTTTACTAGAAATTAGGGATTTTTCCATGTTCATCATCAGTACTAACTATTCATTTGTTTAAACCGCGTTTCTAGCCCACTTTTAACGAAACCGAGTTATTGGGCCTAAAACCCCTAATGGGCCCTACTTAGCCGATTTTGTCATCTAGGCCCATTTAGCCTATATCCATAATAGTATTAATAGTCTTAACAGGCAATTTAACAGATTTCCGTTTTCTACCAATTTTACCCAAATGGGCTCGAAAGCCTATTGGGCCCTATTTCAGCCCCTAAGGCCCAACTTACCGTGAACGCCAAAACACGCCCTTCATCGTTTCCATTGTTCCCGATCATCATCTCATCGATTCTAACTAACTAGTGAGCGTCATTGCTCACAAGTCCTCGAAATGCCAGAATTTCGGCATTTCGGCATTTATCACTTTAAGCTATGAAAAAGGGTTCGTTACACACCTGATTTGCGATATTCCTTGACGAGATCTCCTATGCGATTTCTCCTATAATCAACCACTTATAGATTAGACCATGTTAATATTAAACCAAATCAAAACTCCCTATTATCATCACTTACACATTCGCCACCATCCACAATGGCCCTTGGGTTCATACCTTTGCCGTTGATGACTAGATTTAGTCACTCCGATGATCCAAGCTTTTCACACACTCCTCGATCGGTAGCCTTTAATCCTCACTAGTACCAACAAACCAAATAACACCAAAAACCCTTTTAGCCTTAGTCGACGGAGGGTTTTCACTTTTCTTAAACCACAAGATACAAATGGAAAGAAGGTTCAATACTTACCAAGAGATGTACTCATTGAAGAACGCTCCAAATACCTTCCTACCCCATATCCTTTGTGAATCCAACTTAAACGTCGTGAAAATAGATCTAAATATTAATTCTAATAACTAAAATATAAAGCTTTCGCTTCAAAGAAATATTAATCTAAGCTATCTAGAGGTTAGTACACACTGTTATGGGTTGAAGTTGAAACGTTTCCAAAATCAATCGCCTACGATAACCACCACCATCACTCAAACTTAACTAATCCAATATCAATATATGTAAATCTTAAGCACATCACCATACTGAACATAAGGGCATATTCGTCATTTTACCATACAGGGGTATTTTGGTAGTTTTACAAATTGAGGGTATTATGGTAATTTCACAAACCAAGGGTATTTTAGTAATTTTGTAAATCGAGGTAAAACAAGAATTCAGAATCAAGGGTAAAACAAGAATTTCAGAATCGAGGTAAAACGATAATTATGTAAATCGGGGTAAAATGATAATTATGTAAATTAGGGTAAAATGGTAATTCTATAAATCGAGGGTAAAATAGTAATTCAGAACCGAGGGTAAAACGGTAATTCAGAATCGAGGGTAAAACGGTAATTTTACAAATCGAGGTAAAACGGTAATTCTATAAATCGAGGTAAAACAAGAATTTCAAATCAAGGGTAAAACAATAATTCAGAACCGAGGGTAAAACAAGAATTCAGAATCGAGGGTAAAATAGTAATTAGAACCGAGGGTAAAACGGTAATTTCAGAATCGAGGGTAAAACGGTAATTTTACAAATCGAGGTAAAACAAGAATTTATAAACCGAGGGTAAAACGGTAATTCAGTAAATCGGAGTACTTTGGTAATTTTACAAGTCGAGGCATTTCAAGAATTGGTAAACTAAAGTATTCTAAACATGGATAACAATACGAATGGGCCTAAAGCCTATTCTCGGCCCAAATGGGCCCACACGCGTGTGTGGCCTTTTAGCCCAAACCTAGCCACGATATGCGATTCACCTAGCCTAGTTCAATATTTACTACACAATCAAACAACTTATCCAATTGGGCTCGTGAGGCCCATTGGGCCCATTATATACCTTTTCTACCATCGCGTCCAAGTAGCCATCCAACAACAAGAGTAGTGATAAATATACACCGATAGGAGACCGGAGTTAATCCACGCTTGAGCACTCTTAGCCGACGCCCAACCCAAACGAGCACGCCATACAAATGAAAGGGATCACCAAGAAAGGTACATTTACTCTCTTCATGGTTCCTCTATTTAAAGCCGACTTCACAACCACTCTTATATTAGCTTCGATGTGGGATCCTCCAACATTAGAGTTTAAATTCAACACCAACTCTTGCCACCTCTGTTAGCAAAATAAATGCTCTTTGGTTGCCATGGGATTCAACCTATGCCTCCCCTTAAATGCTCCACATGCTACTTGCCACTAAGCCACAAGGCTTTTTGTGTCATATTTTATCCCCAATTAATTATAAGGTCTAAAGGCCAAAGTCCGTGTTCCCTTTAAAAAACAAAATAAATTGCAAGAGCCAAGGCTTGAACCCAGTGCTCCCATACAACCTTAATGACACCACAACCACTAGACTACAAGCTTCCTTGTGTCATTTATTTAACACAATAATTTAAAACCCTCATCCAAGCATCCGTGTTTTTTTTCACTTAATACCAAAATTTTTGCTAAAGCCCAAGTTTGAACCCAAGATTTCTCCAACACTTCTCAAAGCCATTAACCACTAATAGCAAACATTTAATTGTTTCATTTCATTGCACAATTAAATACCTATATAAAACCTCTTTACGGACCCACACTCAAGGCCCAATACTTCTAGGCCCAAATTCGGGGTGTTACAAGTATTGTCCACAGGTAGGCCACACGGGCATGTGACAAAGCCGTGTCTATAAGTCAGTATTATCCACGGGTAAGCCACACGAGCATGTGTCATGGCCGTGCCCTAAAGTCAGTGTTGCACACGGGCTAAGGGCATGGGCGTGTCTCGAGTCACATGGGCGTGTGGAACCCTAAGGCATGAACTTTTCCAAGTTTTTTTTAAGTTCTTAGTTTAAACTAAATCATCTCGTATGTATGTTTTGGGTCTCGTAAGTCCTATTAAGGGACAAATTAAGTATGAAATGAAAAGTTTTAAATTGATCAAAATTTTATGGCCTAGTTTTACATGTGTATGCTTGAGTTAAGTCTGGTGACACCTCGAACCCTGTCCTGGCGTCGGATACGGGTGAGGGGTGTTACACCAATTGTTAGAAAATCGAGTTTGGAAAACGTAGCGGAAAATAAGTATAGGGAAAAACTAGAGTTTTAATTTTTTTTCCAAAAACAAGAACTTAGTTGTGATATCTAAAGTAATAAACATTTAACCAAAATTGTACTTTTTTGATTTGTCTAAGATGAACGCTTCGACCGAGTAGTTGGGCTCACTTCGAATAAAAAAAATTTCCACAAAATTACCAATAGGGTAATTTCGTAATTTCTTTAAACTTTAGGGTTAAGTTGTAAATAAGAAAAAAATCTCTAGAAATTTTTTGAAATAATTTCTTCAGAGAATTTTTCTCTCTACAACTTTCTCTTGAATTAAAGGATGTGAAAAATAATGACCCAAGGCTCTCTTGATAAGTATTATATTAATTTAATTTTAAATCTATTAAATTAATAAAATATTTATCTACAAGATAATATTAAATTAAATTTTATATTAAGATAACCATTTTAATATTAAATTAATAAAATACTATTAATATAAGAATTAAATTAAATTTCATATTAAATCTATTAAAATAATATTAGTTTTGGAATAGTTAATTTGAAATCAAATTATCCGGTAGAGTCTCAATAGGAATGTGATTTCTCCACTGCTCAATCGCCAAAGGACCACCTTTTGGTCATCGAATTGATATCAAAGATCGAAAATTGGGCCCAAAAAATCAAAACCGAAACCAAGACCCGAAAACTGGTCGAACTGGTGGCAGGACTGGACAAGTCAGGCCATCACTGGCCTGGACTGAGTCTACTCAGAGTGTCGTGAGGGTGTCACACCTGCGATGGCACCACCGGACACGACGGATATATGTATTTAGCTAATTATAGTTGGCTTATAGGGATTACATTAACAAAAGTTAATGTGGGTTTGGAAGGACGGTGCATTTACCTACAATTAGCATAAAAACAGCGGTGGTGGTGAGATTAGACACTATAGTGATATTGTAGCTTAAGAAAAAAATGTAAGCTAAACGCACCGTACCGCACCATCCATCCAAACTCATATTTACCTTGATCATTTTTAAAGTGTCACGTGTTGTACATATATTAGCTCTAGACTCCTTGTGATTTAGTTGACCTATTTGTAACACCCCAAACCCGTGACCGTCACCGGATTTGACCACGAGGTGTTACCGGGCTTACTTTACTTATTCCTCTCTTGGAATTTTTTTTTTTTTGTTTTCCTTTTTCTGTTCCAGGCAGGCTAGTTAACTGCGTCACTGTCACCTTAAAAATCATATCTCGAGTTCCAGAACTCGAAAATGAGTTCCGTCAATTTTTCCTGAAACTAGACTCATATATCCATCCATGGATTTATTTCTAGAATTTTTGGTCGGGCCAATTGGTACAGTTTATTAGTTAAAGTCACCCCTGTTTCAGGGTTCGACTACACTGACCTTTACGCATTACGACCTGGATATCATCTCGTACAGAGCTCTAATGCTCATGCCGTTTGTTTCTAATGAAACTAGACTCAAAGGGAATCTATGCATATAAGGCATGACTTCTAATTGTTTCTGGATAATTTATAGTAAATTTTCCAAGTCGGAGCAGGGGATCCAGAAACTGTTCTGGCCTTATTTCGCGAAAACCTGAATATCTCTTAAAATACAGCTCATACGGTCGTTTCGTTTCGTCCATATGAAAATAGATTCATCAAGGTTCAATTTCATAATTTATTCACTATTTAATTCTACTTCTACTATTTTTAGTGATTTTTCCATCTCACCTCACTGCTGCTGGCAGCATCTGGTACTAAAGCAAACAATGACTATTTCATAATTCTTCCATGGCCAACTATTTCATCATACATAATACAAACTATGGCCACCTTATCAAAATTAAGGTTTCTAAGGCTCGTGCCTATAGGTTTTAGATTCACACTCAACCGACCACATAGGCCATCTTCGCATGGCTTAAAGTTTACAACCCGAGATTCAACAAACAAAATAGCCTATACATGCCAAATGTTCTCCTAGCTCAACTACGAAGACAATACCAAAAGATTTCCAGCCGGTGTGATGACTTCAACGACGGTTCCGAGCACGCAAAACGATATGAGTCCAAGAGACCTAAAATGGGTGACAAGAAAACACCGAGTGAGTTTATAACTCAGTAAGTCATAAGCATTTCACAACCATCCGTTACTAAAATTATCATAAAATGAAATAATGAAACAAGGCCCATTGTTCCACCCATACCGAACTATACCATAGTTCCTTAGACCTTCGGATCAATCTCATACCAAGTCATACATTTACATTTCATATACTATTCAATAGGATATTTGAAGCAATTTCCATACATCATTTCATTTCCGCAACAATCATGCAATTGAAATCATCACATAGATTTAAAACTTACCGACTCAACTCCGAGCATGAACATAGTATCTATTAGCCACGAACTCAAGGTACTTACTCTTTCCGCTGTCCATACTCAACTCGATGAAGACACACCTCCATATAATTGTTCGATCGGAGATATATATATATAGAGTACGCACACACAAGGCTTAATACTCGATTTCGCACACTTAGTGCCATGTGATTTAAGCCCGCACACATAGTGCCATACCCTTCGAGCTCGCACACCCAAGGTCAGATATTTCCAGCATGCACACTTAGTGCCATATATTTCCAGCATGCACACTTAGTGCCAATCTCACACCGTACACACGTATTGCCCAAGACACTTAGTGCCGAAAGCAAACTTTCTACACATTTCACTATTTCTTTTACATTCAACAATGTCATCATTCCATACACATACATTTTCATTTACATATCATCTCATTAAACACAATTGCATAGATATTATGATCATTTAAAACAATGCCAAATATATGCTTAATGACTTACCTTGTGTTGGGTAAAATGGTTCCAACTCGGCTATTCGATGTTCTTTCCTTTGCTTTTGCTTGATTCTCCCCCTCTAGCTTCTTGAGCTAATCAATAAATTAACTAGTTTAACCGTCTTGCCAAATATTTATACATATATACATGACATCAACAATACTATCATCATTAATTCATCAATTCACAAAGTTTTATTTCACGAACATTTGACCCATTTTTACCCCATATGGCGAATGCTACATTCATTACCCAACTAGCCATTCAACAATTTTCAGCCTCATTACCACCCTTTTTATGTCTAATCGTCTAAATGAGATCACATGCCTAACTATATCCGAATGTGCAACATTAATCTAGCATTTCCATTGCATTTAACACTTAACATTTACCCCATCTAGGCCAAATTTTGCTAGCACACAAGCCTTTGGCCGAATGTCCTTGACCTCTAGTCACCCAAAATTTCTTTGTTCTTTAAAATTCATCCAAGACTACATTCGCACTTCCAACTAATAATTTAGGTGCTCTCAAGCTCATTCACAAGTACTATTATATATCACATTAAGCATTAAACCATTTTGCAACATAAATTTTATAGCATGGCCGAATACTCATGCACATACACACATAACAACAAGAACTCAATGGCACAAAAATCTCCTTTTTGTTAAACATTCGAACTCACTCATCTCCATGCTTTCATCACAACAACATCAAAACACTAATTAGGAAATACAACATTCTTGGCCGAAATTTAACTCACCTAACAACTTAGTTTCGATCCAAGATTCAAGGAAAAATTTGAACCAATCCTCCAAACTATGCATGTATTTTCAAGAGTGGCATAAAACATACCTTCTTGTATCAAAACACCTTAGTCTAGTAAGCTCCCATGGCTGATTTTCTCAAGCTCCCCCCCCTTTCTTCTTAGTACATTCGGCCATGCAAAGAAAAATGAGAGAATGGACACTTTTTTTTTTCTTCTTCTCAAGTCATGGCAATTGTAACAAAATGAGAAAGGATGAACAACAAAATTTTTCTCCTTTCTTTTTCCTCAACTCACGGCAACAAGGGGGGGCATCCACACTTTTTTTTCATCATTTTCCTTTTTTTTCATTTCTTTATTTTCCTTCCATAATGCACTAGGCCAACATGTCTAGGACATGTTTTCTTTGCCCATCATCATGTCATGGCCAGCCACTAACCTTAGGAAATGGGTTATTTGACATGCAACTCCACCCTTGTGTTAACATGCACTAATAAGCCATTTAAAATTAGCATATCATATTTCACCATGTTTTACATTGATCCCTATTTAATAATTTCTCATAAAATTGGTAAAATTAGAGAATGAAACTTCCACATATGCATGCACACACATAGTAAGCATAGAATATAACAATTAATTATTTTTATGACTCGGTTTAGTGGTCCCAAACCACTTTCCGACTAGGGTCAATTTAGGGTCACACAACTCTCCCCACTTAAGAAATTTTCGTCCCAAAATCTTGCCAGAAATAGGCTCGGTATCGCTCTCTCATAGAGTCCTCAAGTTCCCAAGTGGCTTCTTCAATTCGTGTTTATGCCACAACACCTTCACTAATGGGATTTTCTTATTATGCAACTCTTTTACTTGGCAAGATCGAATCGCGAACCGCTCTTCTTCATAACTCAAATTAGGTCAACCTCGACCTCGGATGGAGTAATTACGTGTGTCGGTCGACCTATATCGTCAAGCATCGAGACATGGAAAACGCTAGAATCCTTTCAAGCTCGGGGGTAACATTAATCGATGCGCCATCGGGTCCAACTCGTTCGGATACTTCATACGGACCGATGAACCTCGGACTCAATTTTCCCTTACGGCCAAATCTAAGCACCTTCTTCCGTGGTGAGACTTTGAGAAATACCTTGTCTCCAACCCGATATTCAATGTCTTTCCTTTTCAAATCCAAGATACGACTTTTGGCGATCCGGCGACCTTCAAACTTTCACGAATTACTCGAACTTTCCGCTCGGCATCCTTAATCAAATCAACCTCAAGATTTTACCTTCGTAAGTTCATCGAATAATGGGTACGGCATTTACGATCGTATAAAGCCTCGTAAGGCGCCATCTTAATACTTGATTGAAAGTTATTGTTGTAGCGAATTCAATCAAAGGCAAATATCTTTCCCATGAACCACTAAACTCAAGGATGCAACATCTCAACATATCCTCAAGGATTTGAATTATCCGCTCGGATTGACCATCTGTTTGGGGATGAAAAGTAGTGCTAAAATGCGACTTGGTACCCAAAGCCTCTTGCAATTTCTTCCAAAATCGCGATGTAAATCTTGGGTCTCTATCCGACACGATAGAAACAGTACCCCATGCAATCGAACAATTTGGGAGACGATAATTCGCCAATTTATCGAGCGAAAAATCCGTGCGGACAGGATAAATGAGCGACTTGGTCACCTATCAACAATGACCCAAATCGCATCTTTCTTACTTGCCGACACCGGTAATCCGATATAAAATCCATTGTCACTCGATCCCATTTCCATTCGTGTATCATGATTGGTCAAGTAATCCCGATGGCACTTGATGTTTCGCTTTCACTTGTTGACATATCGACACCTTGAAACAAATTCGAAATGTCTCGTTTCATACCGCCACCAAAATTGGCGTTTGTGTCATTGTACATTTTAGTACTACCGGATGGATTGACATTCGACTCATCGTGAGCCTCGCTCAAAATCATCGAAACAAGTTCGAATTCCTTGAATACATAATCGACCCTTGAACGTCAAGCGGTCATTGTCGTCAATCTGAAATTCGATTCTTCATCCGAAACACATTCGCTCGCTTAGCGACCAATTCAGCGTCGACCTTCCGAGATTCAAGTATTTGATGAATCAATAACGGTTTGGCCTCTAATTCGACTACTAGCACCTCCTCGGGTGAAACAGATAAATGAGCATCCATCGCTCTCAAAACAGACAGTGCCTTGCGACTTAAAGCATCGGCCACCACGTTGGCCTTTCCCGGTGATAATCAATGATGAGTTCATAGTCTTTCAACAACTCAAGCCAACGCCTTTGTCCTGTGTTTAAATCTCTCGAGTCATCAAATATTTTAGACTCTTGTGGTCCGAATAAATATGACACCTTTCTCCAAACAAGTAATGCCGCCATATCTTCAAGGCGAACACTATGGTCGCTAGTTTAAGGTCATGGGTCGGATAGTTTCTCTCATGCGGCTTTAGTTGTCTCGACGCGTAAGCCACAACTCGACCTTCTTGCATCAACACACAACCTAACCCAAGCAAGGATGCGCCATCAGATATGACAAACTCTTTACCGGACTCTACTGTACTAGCACTGGGGCCTCGGTTAAACAAGTTTTTAGTCGATCGAAACTTTCTTGACAAATGTTCAACACTCGAACTTAACATCTTTTTGGAGTAGTTTCGTCATTGGTATAGCTATCATCGAAAAACCTTTCACAAATCGTCGATAGTATCCGCAAGCCCCAAAAGCTCCTAACTTCGGTAACATTCCTTGAGGTTTCCAATCGACTATGGTCGAAATTTTGTTCGGGTCCACCGACACCGATGCGCATACCACGCGCCCCAAAAAGCTAACCTCTCTCAACCAAAATTCACATTCTTGAACTTTGCGTATAATCGCTATCTCGTAAAATTTGCAACACTAGCCTCGGTGTTCAAGATGTTCGGCCATCTCTCGAATAGACCAAAATGTCATCGATAAATACAACTACGAACCGATCCAAGTATGGCCTGAAAATTCTATTCATTAAATCCATAAATACCGTAGGGCATTAGTGAGCCCAAACGGCATCACCAAGAATTCAGAGGACCGTACCTCGCTCTAAAAGCGGTTTTGGTATGTCCGATTCTCGGACCTCAACCGATAGTACCTCGACCTCAAATCTATCTTTGAAAACACCGAGGCTCCCTTTAATTGATCAAACAAATCGTCAATTCGTGGCAACGGATATTTATTCTTTATCGTCACTTTATTCAACCGACGATAGTCGATGCACAATCTCATAGTTCCATCCTTCTTCTTCACAAACAATACCGGTGCGCCCATGGAGAAAAACTCGGTCGAGCGAAACCTCTATCCGTCAATTCTTGCAATTGAACCTTCAATTCCTTTAATTCCGTTAATGCCATACGATACGAGGCTATTGAAATCGGCGTAGTACCGTGTACAACTTCGATGTCAATTCCACTTCTCGAACCAAAGGCAATCCCAGAACTCCTCAAGAAAAATATCTGAATACTCACAAACCACCGGTACCGATTCGAGTTTCCTTTCCGTCTCTTTACTTTCAAACAAATACGCAAGGTATGTTTCACACCCTTTTCACATACCTCCGAGCGGTCATAGAAGATATTATCACCGGCACTCCTTTTGAATCAAGAGACTCGACGGACTACCTCGTTATTTACACTCCTCAAATCAATGGTTTTCCTTTGCAATCCACCATCGCATCATGTACGGTCACCAATCCATACCAAGAATAACATCGAATTCATCAAATGGTAGAAGCATTAGATCGGCCGGAAAACAGGATTCTCGAATTATTAGGGGGCATCTCTTGCACACTTTATCAACGAGTACGTATTGACCCAAAGGGTTTGACACCCGAATTACGAACTCAGTAGACTCAACAGGTAGAGTCTTACTGGATGCTAAGGTTTCACATACATACGAATGAGTAGAGCTGGGGTCAATCAATGCAATCACACTAGTATCACAGAGAGTAAAAGTACCAAGGATAACGTCGGGGAGGATGCCTCCTCTCGTGCGGGATGGCATATGCTCTAGCAGAGCACGGGTCTCGGATCGGACAGCCAGATTAGAGGTTCCTCTCGATTACCACCCCTACCTCCGAAATTCTCGGGGCCTACCTCCACCGTCGCTCCACTAGGTCTTGCACCTTGCGCCTTATTCCTCTCATCTAGCTCCGTGCAATCTCTAATGAAGTGGTCCCTCGAACCGCATCCATAACAGCCCTATTAATGGACTTACCCCAACATTCACCTAGGTGTCGCCTTCCACATTGGGGCATTCAGTTTCTCTTGACGATTATTGCCCACACTAGCTACCGCAGAGCTCGGAGTCCGTCGATGGTTGGGCTCGATGGAAATTCCCGCATCGCCTCGACTTACTAGTGTCCTCCCGAATTTCTTTACTGGTCGAGAACGGAGCTTTACTCACGATCTTTTACGATAATCTCTTGCTTCAAATTCAGCCTTCTTCTTCTCCTTTCCAAGTTCTTCCGCCTTGCGTGCTTGTTCGACTAGTGTTACGAAATCCTTTATCTCAAAAATACCCACTAGCGCCTTTAAATCTTCATTCAATCCTTCTTCAAATCTTTTGCATATAGCAACCTCATCAGCCACACACTCCGAGCATACCGACTAAGTCTTACGAACTCATGTTCGATTCGAGATCTTGTCATACGGCCTTGCTTGAGCTCCAAAAATTCCTTACGCTTCGATCGATGAACCGTTGACTAATATATTTCTTCCAAATTGCTTGAAAGAAATCCCAAGTAACTTGTTCCTTTGGGACTATGGAAATCAAGGTCCTCCACCAATAGTAGGTCGAGTCTCAGAACAAAGATATAGCACACTTAAGACATTCATCGGTGTGCATGATAGTTCATCAAACACTCTAATGGTGTTATCAAGCGAACTCGGCCCTTTCGGCATTATCGGTAACTATGGCCTTAAACTCCTCACCCCACGCTTCCTAATCAAGTCCACAGTGGTTTACTCAGCCTCACAGGGATCAAGAATCGATGGCATTACGGGCTCTTGGGGTGGATTATTTAAATTCGGGAATGGTTGGACAGCCGGATTGGTTCGGGCATATTATGCGACCCACTCATTCATCATGGTGAAGAAGGCTTGTTTCGCCCCTTCATTTTGATTATTCGCGGATGACCGAGGCTCAACAGGCGGTGTCCCTTGCGCAGAGCAGCCGCTACACTTTCAACGCCATCCGCCAAGGGTCTCTACCCGGGTTCCATTGCTAATCAAAACAAAATTTCAACCGTCAAGTCATCACATTATTAAGCACTAACGATTTGGCATGTATAGCTAGATTCACACGCGCTATGGTAGTCCTAGAACCGACTAAACCATAGCTCTGATACCAATTAAATGTAACACCCCAAACCCGTGACCGTCACCGGATTTGACCACGAGGTGTTACCGGGCTTACTTTACTTATTCCTCTCTTGGAATTTTTTTTTTGTTTTCCTTTTTCTGTTCCAGGCAGGCTAGTTAACTGCGTCACTGTCACCTTAAAAATCATATCTCGAGTTCCAGAACTCGAAAATGAGTTCCGTCAATTTTTCCTGAAACTAGACTCATATATCCATCCATGGATTTATTTCTAGAATTTTTGGTCGGGCCAATTGGTACAGTTTATTAGTTAAAGTCACCCCTGTTTCAGGGTTCGACTACACTGACCTTTACGCATTACGACCTGGATATCATCTCGTACAGAGCTCTAATGCTCATGCCGTTTGTTTCTAATGAAACTAGACTCAAAGGGGAATCTATGCATATAAGGCATGACTTCTAATTGTTTCTGGATAATTTATAGTAAATTTTCCAAGTCGGAGCAGGGGATCCAGAAACTGTTCTGGCCTTGTTTCGCGAAAACCTGAATATCTCTTAAAATACAGCTCATACGGTCGTTTCGTTTCGTCCATATGAAAATAGATTCATCAAGGTTCAATTTCATAATTTATTCACTATTTAATTCTACTTCTACTATTTTTAGTGATTTTTCCATCTCACCTCACTGCTGCTGGCAGCATCTGGTACTAAAGCAAACAATGACTATTTCATAATTCTTCCATGGCCAACTATTTCATCATACATAATACAAACTATGGCCACCTTATCAAAATTAAGGTTTCTAAGGCTCGTGCCTATAGGTTTTAGATTCACACTCAACCGACCACATAGGCCATCTTCGCATGGCTTAAAGTTTACAACCCGAGATTCAACAAACAAAATAGCCTATACATGCCAAATGTTCTCCTAGCTCAACTACGAAGACAATACCAAAAGATTTCCAGCCGGTGTGATGACTTCAACGACGGTTCCGAGCACGCAAACGATATGAGTCCAAGAGACCTAAAATGGGTGACAAGAAAACACCGAGTGAGTTTATAACTCAGTAAGTCATAAGCATTTCACAACCATCCGTTACTAAAATTATCATAAAATGAAATAATGAAACAAGGCCCAGCGTTCCAGCCATACCGAACTATACCATAGTTCCTTAGACCTTTCGGATCAATCTCATACCAAGTCATACATTTACATTTCATATACTATTCAATAGGATATTTGAAGCAATTTCCATACATCATTTCATTTCCGCAACAATCATGCAATTGAAATCATCACATAGATTTAAAACTTACCGACTCAACTCCGAGCATGAACATAGTATCTATTAGCCACGAACTCAAGGTACTTACTCTTTCCGCTGTCCATACTCAACTCGATGAAGACACACCTCCATATAATTGTTCGATCGGAGATATATATATATAGAGTACGCACACACGATTGCTTAATACTCGATTTCGCACACTTAGTGCCATGTGATTTAAGCCCGCACACATAGTGCCATACCCTTCGAGCTCGCACACCCAAAGGTCAGATATTTCCAGCATGCACACTTAGTGCCATATATTTCCAGCATGCACACTTAGTGCCATATATTTCCAGCATGCACACTTAGTGCCAATCTCGTCACCGTACACACGTATTGTTCAAGACACTTAGTGCCGAAAGCAAACTTTCTACACATTTCACTATTTCTTTTACATTCAACAATGTCATCATTCCATACACATACATTTTCATTTACATATCATCTCATTAAACACAATTGCATAGATATTATGATCATTTAAAACAATGCCAAATATATGCTTAATGACTTACCTTGTGTTGGGTAAAATGGTTCCAACTCGGCTATTCGATGTTCTTTCCTTTGCTTTTGCTTGATTCTCCCCCTCTAGCTTCTTGAGCTAATCAATAAATTAACTAGTTTAACCGTCTTGCCAAATATTTATACATATATACATGACATCAACAATACTATCATCATTAATTCATCAATTCACAAAGTTTTATTTCACGAACATTTGACCCATTTTTACCCCATATGGCCGAATGCTACATTCATTACCCAACTAGCCATTCAACAATTTTCAGCCTCATTACCACCCTTTTTATGTCTAATCGTCTAAATGAGATCACATGCCTAACTATATCCGAATGTGCAACATTAATCTAGCATTTCCATTGCATTTAACACTTAACATTTACCCCATCTAGGCCAAATTTTGCTAGCACACAAGCCTTTGGCGAATGTCCTTGACCTCTAGTCACCCAAAATTTCTTTGTTCTTTAAAATTCATCCAAGACTACATTCGCACTTCCAACTAATAATTTAGGTGCTCTCAAGCTCATTCACAAGTACTATTATATATCACATTAAGCATTAAACCATTTTGCAACATAAATTTTATAGCATGGCGAATACTCATGCACATACACACATAACAACAAGAACTCAATGGCACAAAAATCTCCTTTTGTTAAACATTCGAACTCACTCATCTCCATGCTTTCATCACAACAACATCAAAACACTAATTAGGAAATACAACATTCTTGGCCGAAATTTAACTCACCTAACAACTTAGTTTCGATCCAAGATTCAAGGAAAAATTTGAACCAATCCTCCAAACTATGCATGTATTTTCAAGAGTGGCATAAAGCATACCTTCTTGTATCAAAACACCTTAGTCTAGTAAGCTCCCATGGCTGATTTTCTCAAGCTCCCCCCCCTTTCTTCTTAGTACATTCGGCCATGCAAAGAAAAATGAGAGAATGGACACTTTTTTTTTCTTCTTCTCAAGTCATGGCAATTGTAACAAAATGAGAAAGGATGAACAACAAAATTTTTCTCCTTTCTTTTTCCTCAACTCACGGCAACAAGGGGGCATCCACACTCTTTTTTTTCATCATTTTCCTTTTTTTCATTTCTTTATTTTCCTTCCATAATGCACTAGGCCAACATGTCTAGGACATGTTTTCTTTGCCCATCATCATGTCATGGCCAGCCACTAACCTTAGGAAATGGGTTATTTGACATGCAACTCCACCCTTGTGTTAACATGCACTAATAAGCCATTTAAAATTAGCATATCATATTTCACCATGTTTTACATTGATCCCTATTTAATAATTTCTCATAAAATTGGTAAAATTAGAGAATGAAACTTCCACATATGCATGCACACACATAGTAAGCATAGAATATAACAATTAATTATTTTTATGACTCGGTTTAGTGGTCCCGAAACCACTTTCCGACTAGGGTCAATTTAGGGCTGTCACACTATTGGTCCTTTCTTAATATAGGTATGGATTGTTGTGGCAAAACAACATATATGTGAAGTGTGAGTTGGCACATACTCTGTTCTTGTTAGTTGTGTCTTGAGCTTGTGGAGTCTAGGGCTTGTCGATATTAAATCGCGAGGTGAGGTGTACTTACAAAATATGAAAATAACAATATTTATAATTTTACAACAAACCAAATTATTGAGCGATAAAAATACTTAACAACGATGACTGAAATGCAATTATAATACTTATCCAATTTAAACAACATTATAAGTGAAATTAATTAATAGTAAGTAGATGTAAAGTTGTGATCAAGACAATTCTTTGATTTTATATCTTCTTGAAATGATATTTGATTATTAACAAAATATCAAAATCAATGTTAATGGGCTTTTTCGAATTTTGTTGAATATAGAGTGAGTATTAACATCATTTTTCAACACATTATTCTATATTTATAAATACAAATATAAATAAATAATGAATTGATAAATATAAATATTGTTATTCAATATATTTAAATAATTATATTGTAAATATTTTTTGTTTAAATATGTAAATAGCTATTAAATTAGAATATTATTTATTTTATAAACACTAGAAACTCTATCACGTGCATATGCATGTGAAAATCACGTATACAATTGATGAGATAATAAAGTGTGCATCATATAATTAAAACATATAAAAATATTAAAATAAAACTTTAATTGAGTGGTAAGTTTAAGATTTTGCTAACTTAATTGGACTGGATTCAAATATCATCATATGTATATTTTATTGATTTTTAAATAAAAAAACTAAAGTACCCTCAAATAATATAATTTATTTTAAATGTGAAGGACATTAAAATAATTTCTCTAATAGAATTGAGACCCGATTGATGGGTGACACCAACTAAGAAAAAAATTACAAAAATAGTAAGTATTTGTATACAACCGATAGAGATAATAAATTTAATATTTTACTAAATCAACTGGGAGAGTTCAAATAACACTATATATATTATATTTTGTTAAAATAAAAAATTAATATATCTTCAAATAATATAATTTATTTTAAATACAAAATAATTTTATAATATTTCACCGAGTTAATACCTCTCGTTACACAAATTTAATGTAAATCTTGAATAGTTAATCATTACAGTTAAAACTAGTGGCTAAAGTAGTTGGTGGTGATGGGTTGATTCTGGAATGTGGGCGGCCTGGCTTGTGTGTCTTACTCGTAAAAGTTGTTTGAGCGTTCAATCGAGAAGAAAAGGAAGTAGTCTGAGCGGACAAAATTTGTTGGCGGGGCAACTTGGGATTGTCCTAAGAACGGGTGGAACCCTAAACCAAACGCAACCAAAAGAACCAAAATCCGATATAGACGTTACGTTAGGCCAAAAAAACCACTCCCTTCGGATACTTGCTTTTCGTGGATTCCAAGACCAACCGGCTGTTATGCCTTGTGGACCTGTCTCTTTCTTCCTCCCATTCTACCCTCATCCCTATTTTCATAAAACTCCTTTATATTATTTTATATTCAAGTCTTTTTGAATTTCATTATCTTACATTTAAACTATTTCTTTGCATCAATCAATAAATTTATTTCAAGTTATAAAATTCAAATTAAAAATATGAGTTACAACGACCGGAAGAAGAAAGATTTCCCTACTTCAAATGTTTTTGTTGCACTCATTCTAGAACAAAATTATCATTTCAAACTAAGAAAAGCAAAGGTCAATTTCAATAATGAGATTTTTCCCGTTATTCCTTTCAATTAACTATGATTATTTATTTAATCAAGAAAAGAATTAGGTTGAAGTCATTAAACAATTAATAAATTTATATTTTGATCATTCTATTTTAAAAAGTTACAAAACAGTCACTAAATTATTCGAAAATTTTTATTTAAGTCAATAGGTTGTTAAAGTCGCTACTATATAGCCTTCTTTGCACCAATCGATAACACTCCTTCCCCATCTCTTCTACAATTCAATTTTTTTATGCACAAATTTGCAAACTAAATTCCAAACAATTTTCTTCTCTGATATTCGACACTAACCGCCGGATTGACTTGGATCTCAGGTATGTTCTTCTTACTTGTTGATGGTATTAAACCACCATACCTATTATTGAACCGTTGCTTAGAGCTCGCTAGTCGAATTTATTTATTTTTTTAAAAAACTTAACAGCCCTATGACTTAAATAAAAACTTTTAAATAATTTAGTGAATTAAATGAAACCTTTTGAATAGTTTAATGATTATTTTCTAACTTTTTTAAGTTAAGTGACCAAACTGTAAAATAATTAATAGTTTAGTGGCCTTGGCATAATTTACCCTATATTTAACTAAGTTCGGTAGTGATTTAAAGTTTATATATATATATATATATATATTGCTTTTTGGTATTTTTTAAGTTTTAGATAATTTCTTTTATTTTAAAAAAATACATTTTCAATTCTTTGGATTTTCAAGAATATTTTATAATTGTTTTGAATTTTCTGAAAATCCACATTTAAATCAATTAAGAAAATTACGTGTGTCGTTATATGATTGGCTTGTTATGACACCTATTAGAAAGCTAGTATATTTTTGTTATTGAGTTATTTTTATAATATTTGTCAAATTTAAATATCATATTGTTTAAAAGTATAAAATTATTATAAAATATTAATAAATTCATTCAATTTTAAAAATATAAATAAATATTTCCAAAATTAAAAGGATTAAGAAAATATTTAAATTTTAAAAATAAAAATATGGGAATTATTTATAAAAACTTTTCTCTTATATATGTTTTTGTAATATTTTCAAAATATTCTGGATATTTATAAATTTTATAGTTTCTTGAGTTTTTGAAAATATTACGTATATTTATCAAAACTTTTAAATTTTTGGAAAATTGTTAGAATTATTTTTATTTTTATTTTTAGATTTTTTTATAAATTTTATGAATTATACATATAATTTTTTTCATTTTTATGAATTTACACGTGATCATGTTTTTCGTATTTGCATTTATTTTTTCACGTACAAAAATATTTAACATCGATTTAATTGTTTTATTTACTTAATTTCGAATAACATAAAGATTAAATTAGGTTTTTTAAATAAAAAATTGATAGGACTAAATTATCCATTATCTTGTAGTTTATTAACAGAAAAGTTACACAGTTTTCAATTGTTGATATTTACAATTAAATTATCTTGTTTATTTTAAAATATATATATAATTTTTATCCTTGAACTTAGTAATTAAGTCCACTTTCATACTTATACGTTTTTTAGTCCACTTTGATCATTAAACTAGGCAACTAAATTCATTTTAGTTCCTAAACTTAAATTTTATCAATATTTGATGATGTAAATAGTGTTCTGAAACAAGACTAAACCAGATGGGATAGATTAAGAACTGATTGGCATAACGAACCGAACAAATGGATTAAACATATTGATTTAGAAGCTACTTGAAATTGGTAAAAATAAAAAAATCGAGACAAAAATCAATAGTTGAACAGATTGAATTGGTTTAATAAGATATTTTAATTTTAAATTCTTTTTCAAATTTCTATTAAATTTTAATTTTTTATTTAATTATTGCTAGTCCGGCGATCGAACTGATTGAATCGAAAACCTGTGATTTGACATATTTAACCACCGATCTAATTATTAAAACACTAAATGTGGCACTTTAAAATTATTTTATATCATCAAGCTTTTATAATTTTCAAGTTTAATGAACAAAATGAATCTATTTATTAAATTCAAATTCCAGTTAAAAAATTAAAATATTTGTTAATGTTAAGTAATTATTGTAAAATAATGAAATGTAAGTAATATATGGAAAGGGAGTGGTTTAGTTTTGGCACAATAATAAGATTTCAAATGTTTCAAAGATTTGGTAAAAGGATTTCCTTTAACTCTACAAAGAAGAGAGAGATGTCCGTTTTGATTTTGCTTTTTCAAGGTCAACTTGTTGTAATTGAGTTTTTTCGTCAAAGTGGAAAACTTTTCATTTTAGCCAGCTTGGCAACTAGCGTTACATTCTTCATAATTCCACGCGCCTATATGTCGAGTGGGCCCAATTGTTGTTTCGGGTCAACCCTTTAATTGAAGCAAATCCAATGTCCCCTTCTTTTAAAAATAAAAAATAACAAAATTATTATATTTCACAAATAAAATTAAGAGATTTTATTATCAATGTATTTCACAAATTATTCTCATACAAAAATTTTAATTTTTTAACTTTATATATATATATTAGATTCTTTTAGAAATTAAAAAAGATAAATTTTGAAATTTTTATAAATTTTTGAAATTTTTGTAATTTTTGTTGAGAAAGAGATTAATTTACTCATTTTCAAATTTGACAAGGACCAAAAGGATATTTACACTAATTTGTCATTCGAATTATTAGAGTTATTGAGATTGTAAAATTCAACTCGATTCGAACTCAAAACTCGAATTATTTATTCTAATTGACTTGAATAATTTGAATAACTCAATTCGATTAACTTGAAATTCAAATATTTTTTATTTTTTTTGGAATCGAATCAAATTTTGCTTACACCTAAAACTACTTATAATCCCTCCCTAACCCTTAAATAGGAGGATAATATGCTTCAACGCGCTCAAACCCACATTCTTCTACACTAACAATAATATTGATGCCAAAATAATTGAAAGATTTCATCAAAAAAGAAGATGAAGAAATTAATCCAAAGATTCCAATTTGGAGAAAAGATTTAAAACTTTAATAATAAAAATAATTCCTACTAATATACTACCTTATTATAAATAACATTTACACATTATAAATATTATAAATTTTATAATAAATGTATGCTCATAAAAACTACATATATAGAACACAACATATAATAAATAATGTATAAAGTATGCATAAATAACATTATTAATATATACAATTGATGGTGGTGAAAAAATGTGTATAGTAAAATTAAAATGAAATTTTGGTCTAATGGTAAATTTAAATTTTTACCAATGTTATTGGCGAGATTTAAATCCTCCATATGCATGTTTTTATTTTTTTAAATAAAAGGATTAAAAGATCATCAAATAACATAATTTATTTTAATTATGAAAAGATATTTTCATAATTTTTAATCGAATTGATGTCCAATTGACTTGTAATATTAACTTAATTAAAGACCTAAATGATAGTATACATCATTAATCTATGCTATTACGCATTTTAACATCCAATAAAAGGATTTTTTAAATAAAAATATAAATCTTAAATTTGAATCATTTATTATTTTAACAAAAAAACTTTTATATTGGATGAGATTGTATTATAATTTTTTAAAAAATCAATCTTGTACTATTTCATAGTAAATTTTATAAATCCATAAAAATTATCAAAATTTTTATATTAATAAAAATAATTATAAAAATAGGTGGAAAACAAATTATTTACTAAAATGAATTATTTTGAATAATAAAAATAGTGTTGTCAACCTATCATGTAACATCACCTATAAAATAATATTTTAAATTAAAAGGAGTAACGTCAAAATGTCACGCGAGTAGCCCTTTTTCACCACTTGTTTTTTAATTTTATATATTTTAGTTTTATAATTTTAGTCATTTGTAGGGTGGTTGTGATATGATTTTGAGTTTCATACCTCTATTTAATGAAAATTATAAATTAATTTTTTATTTTAATTTATCATAATTTGATACTTATATGTTTCAATTTAAAAGTTAGTTAAATTATCTAATACTATTAAATTCGATCATCAAATTATTTACCTCAAGATCAATTGTTTATCGAATTCATTTGCTGAGAAATAAAAAATTATCAATTCAACTGTTTATATGTGGCTAATTAGAAAACTTTGAGAAGTTCATGTTTTATGTTTTCTCATGTTCTAATTATTTTTCTATATCATAAATGTTTTCTATAATCATACAATGTCTAGTAATGCTAAGTTTGTTTTAAAGGTCTAATTATAAATTTTTATCTCTTTACATTATAAAAATTGAAAACTAATTTCTTTACTTTTATTTGTTAAAATTTAATCCTCTTATTTTATTAAAACTAATCCAATTGTTGACAAAAACATATAAACTTAAATCATTGATTCTTTGTAACAGCCCGATTTTGGGGCTAGTCGGAATAGTGATTTTAGAACCACTAAACCGAGGTCGAGGAAATTATTTTTTAAAATATTATTTTATGTATTGTAGCGTAATTAGATAAGTACATGAAAATTTTGAAGAATTAATTTTAGCGATTGCTTGCCTAATTGTGAAGAAGGACTAAATCGCATAAAGTGCAAAAGTCCTATTTTGTTAGATAAGAGTGTCAATTAGCTAAAGAAACTAAATTGAGGGCCTTAAAGAGCAATTAGACCCTTATAAAATAGGGTGGTCGGCCATAAGGGGGACAAATTGATGGGAAAGTCAACATTAGGTGGTGTTTTGGTCACCAATTTTGACTAGTTTTAAATAAAATAAAACAAAAAGGCTTCATTTTTTTATTTCTTCTTCTTCAACCGATTTTCTCCCAAGAAATGGTCATGGAAGCTTGAAAAATTTCAGCAACTTTAAGCCTTCATAGGTAAGTGTTTCTAATGAGATTTCTTGAAGATTTTTACATTTTTAAGATTCTTGTGTCATGACCTTTCTAATAAATGAACTATTTTACAAGATGAACAAGAGTTTAGGGTTTTTCCATGAGAGCATTTAGGTTGTTTTCTGAAATTTTATAGAAGAATATGATCCTTTAGTGAGTAATAAACAACTTTTGTGAAGGGGTTTCTCATGAAAACCCTAATAGGTACTATTATACATGAGTTGTAAAATAGATGATAAATGTGTGAAATAGTGGAAATGGTGAATTATTATAAGAGTAAAAAGGGTTCGGCTAGGCTTATAGTATGAACAAATTCGATAAAAATTGATTTTCAAGCATAGGGGTAAAATGGTCATTTTGTGAAAGTCTAGGGGCAAAATAGTCATTTTGCCTAATTATGAACTTTCGGGCATCTAAATTGATATGCTGATGAAATAAATGAATTTTATTAATTTAGATCAAGAGAAACGTGATTCGGGGCTTGATCGGGGTAAGAATAAAGTTTACGGGGATTAAGCTCGTCTTCATCATTTTGTATTGAGGTACGTACATATGTAAATAATGTGTTATTGAAGCTCACTTTGGTATATTTTAGTAATATACATTTCTAATTAGCTTATTGTTGTTACGTATTTAAATTCTAATTGTTTCCATGAATGTTTAAATGACATGTTGTGTGAGTAAATTACAATGTGCGTAAATGCGATGCTATTCGATTAGATATGAAGTCCCGTCAAACCTTAGACATAGCATACGATACAAAGGGGCATGTTATGAAAATTATGTGGTCTGAACTCATGAGTTAAGTCTGAGTTCATGAGATAAATGTTATAGGTAACGTGGGTCAGGGTACTGACTTTGTGTACAGACCCCTAAGTGGCTCAATGAGCATACATTACATGATAGCTATGGGGTTCAAGTACTGACTTAATAAAAAGGCTCGTGAGTAGCTCAAATGTGAGCGCTTCATAGCACGAGGTAGCCCTGATTTCTTATATGGCAATTTAGACGCAAATTCCTCGCATATCCTTATGTATTTCGAGAGTTCAACTGGTAACCCGAAGATTTAGTTGGTGAATACTTTGATGAGGTATGTATACAGAACTCATGGTTAAGACCTGAGTAGAGGACTAGGCGTATTAAGTATACATGAATGAAAAGAAGAATAAGGTAGAGATGTTAAGTGATTTATATCTTTTAAGCATGACAAGTTGTCGTTGGATGAATATGATTTTCTTATAATTACACTTTATTTGCATATATATACTTACTAAGCTCCCACGCTTACCTTTCTTTCTTTTCTTTCCTTATAGTGCTGCCAAGCTAGCATCGGGGATCCAATGACATCAAAAGCTTCAATCACAATATCACTCAATATCTTGGTATAGCTAGTTTCATTGTTATGTTTTCTAGCATGTATAGGGACTCGAGTCGTTGTTTAGTGTTTTGTTAGTTAGCCATAATATTTTGGCTAATATGATGAATATGATACTTATTTTGTATAAGGGCATGGATGTTGGTCAATACCCCTTTTGATTTATAAATAGAATATGATTTTTTCATGGATGAGTAAATTACATAAATGAAATGTTGTCCATTGTGGTTATTTTGGCTATTTGATGTGCCCTTATGTTAGCATAGAGTGATTTTTGTACAGGTTACATAAGTAAGGGTGACAAAAAGTGTAACACCCCAAAACCCGAGACCATCGCCGGTGTCGGACCCGAGGGTTAACAAACCAAGTTCACATGTTTTTGCCCACCAATTTGACATTTCCAGTCAGGCTGGAAAACTGCGTCACTGTCGCCTTAAAAATCATATCTCGAGTTTCAAAACTCGGAAACTGGTTTCGTAAATTTTCCCTGAATTTAGACTCATATATCCATCCATGGATTTATTTCTAGGATTTTGGTCGGGCCAATTGGTACAGTTTATTAGTTAAAGTTACCCCTGTTACAGGGATCGACTGCTCCGACCTTCGCGCGGTATAACTTGAATATCTCTCTGTACAGGGCTTTAATTCTGGTGTCGTTTGTTTCTAATGAAACTAGACTCAAAATGGAATCTGTACATATAAGATATATCTCCTAATTCTTTTGGATAATTTATAGTGAATTTTTAAAGTTGCGACAGGGAACCCAGAAACCATTCTGGCCCTGTCTCACAATAGCTTTAATATCTCTTAACCTGTAACTCCTATGACCGTTTCATTTCTTCCATATGAAAATAGACTCATCAAGGTTCATTTACATAGCTTATTCACTATCTAATTCCATTCCTATGAATTTTGGTGATTTTTCACATTCACGCCACTGCAGCTGGCAGCATCTGTTTTAAGATAGGACTCACCTATTTGGTGGTCTCCATGATTCAACTAGCCTTACCATACATAGGTTCATATATGATCATTTTAACTGTGCAACGGCTGATCATATGACCAACATTCTCATTTCCAAGCCATAGCCACATCATGACACAAAATATATACATACAACCCACAATTAGTCTAAGTTCATACTTCCCTTTTCGAGCCATTTTCACGGCCGTACATACTTACATTACAACATATTTAACAAACAAGGGGTGGTCCTATACATGCCATCTCAAGTTCAAACAAAAATTTATACCAAAATGGAGGCTTGATAGTGTGGATGACTTCGACTTCAACGATCCCAAATCCGATTGCCTCGAGCTAAATCTAGAAAACTAAGAGCCAAAGCAACGGGTAAGCATTTTTATGCTTAGTAAGTCTCAAGGAATATAATGAACTATAATTTACAGCAATACATTCACATAGCCAAATGCATCATTTCATTAATACACATTCTTACTTCATACTTCATCATTGTATAAGTTCGCAAAGCATCAATCAATTCAATAACTGAAATTCATTAGTCGATTGAGCGAATGTTGCTCAAACACGCCGACTTTCCAATGCACATATAACGTACCTTATCCTTTGGGCTGTCCGAGTGTACTAATTAAATTCATTTCAGCAACCAACACTCACCTCCAGCCCAAGATTCTTCGAATATAACCGGATATAATCACGCACAAATGCCTTCGGTCTTAGCCCGGATAGAATAACTCGCACGAATGCCTTCGGCCTTAGCCCGATATAACCACTAGCACAATTGCCTTCGGTCTTAACCGGATATAATTTCAGCATAATTGTCTTCGGCTTAGCCCGGATATCATTCAATTTCTCATGCACACATACATCAATAATCATTGGACATACATATTTCATTTTCGTTACTAAGGCTCAAACACAATTAATATCATTAGCATATTCGCCGGGACTTAGCCCGTGGAATTCAAATACTCATACACACATAATCAATAATCATACACATCCATATTTCATCTCACATAATTCAAGTAAGGTCACTTCTTGAGGACTTACCTCGGATGTTGTCGAACGGCTTTTTCGGCTATTCGATCACCTTTTCCTTCCCCTTGTCCAATTGTGGCCCTCTTGGCTCTTGAGCTAATTCAAACAAATTCAATTTATTAAAACCTCATTGTGCTTGCTTATGGCGAATATGACAAGGATTTTAGATGGTCATATGGCCACTCTTTAGCTTGAATACACAATGGTCATGCACATTTTATACTACATCAAGCAATTCAATACAATTTGTTTGAACATCAAGGAAATGCTAAGGCCTTCAATGGGCTACCCAAGGCCGAATATTCATGTACTTGTTGAGGTCAAAATTTGCACTTAATACCTCACAAAAACAGCATGCAATCTACTAATTAATGCTTGCACATTGTGGCCCAAAACTTATAATATAGCATCAAGCACTTATATGTGTGCTAGGCAATTGTGCTTGCAATTTCACAAGCATTCTTCCACATTTTCTTCTTTAAATCAATATATTCATCACCTAGTTCATAACCAAACAAAATGTGCAATCATATATATGCATATATGAGCATGGCGAATTTTCAAAGTGTCCATAGCCATCCAAAACACAAACTTTTAACTAACATGCAAGAAGCATGAATCATGCTCAAGAATGCATCATGGCCAAGTATGACAATCATGCTCCTTTTCAACTTTAATCATGATAAAACAAAGAGAAAACTCAAAATCTTACTCATGAGTAGAAAATCCATCATTGCATGCATCATCATCAAGCTTCACACTTAGCATGCAATGGCTTTATCACTATAACAACTTTGGCCAAATACCATTTCCATGGCATACCAAAGATTTGAGCCATGGCTAACATGCACATCAAGTTAGCAACCAAAACATGCATGAAACTCCCAACACAACCTCATACATACCTTAATCTTGATGCAAACTTAGCCAAATCTCCTTCTAGATCTCTTCCAAACCAAGCATGAAGCAAAAATCCTCCTTCTTCCTTAGTTTTGGCTCAAAGAAAGGATGAACAAAATTTTTTTTCTTTTCTTCTCTACAACTCACGGCAATGGGGTATGCCACTCTCTCACACACATTTTTTTTTTCCATTCTTTTCTTACCCATGCTTATTTGTTTACTATTTCTCCCTAATGCCCAACAAAACATGTTTCATGACATGTTTGACCCATATTTCTTTGTCATGGCCGGCCATTACTTGTAAAAAGGGGGAATTTGACATGCAAGTCCATTATTTTGCATGCATGCTTTAATTAGTCATCACCTATTTTCCTATCGTACTTTCAAAGTTCACTACTAAGTCCTTTCTTATAATTTAGCACCTAATTAATAAAAATCGAGACACGAAATATTTACGCATACCAATTCCACATACAATAAGTACGGAATATAACACTTAATTATTCTTGTGACTCGGTTTCGTGGTCCCAAACCACTCTCCGACTAGGGTCACATTCGGGTGTCACAACTCTCCCCACTCAAGAGATTTTCGTCCCAAAAGCTTACCGTAAATAGGTTCGGATATCGCTCTCTCATTGAGTTCTCGGTCTCCCAAGTAGCTTCTTCTATCCCGTGCTTGAGCCATAACACTTTCACTAGCGGAACCCGCTTGTTTCGCAACTCTTTCACTTCTCGTGATAGGATACGAATTGGTTCTTCCTCATAACTCATATTAGCTTGAATTTCAATTTCGATGGACTAATCACGTGCGATGGATCGGATCTATAACGTCAAGCATCGAAACGTGGAAGACATCGTGAACCTTTTGAGTTCGGGGCAAAATCAAACGATATGCCACCGGACCGACTCGCCTCGATATCTCATATGGCCCAATGAACCTCGGGCTCAACTTGCCCTTACTACCAACCTAAGTATTTTTTCCAAGGCGATACCTTGAGGAACACTTTATCACCCACCGATACTCGATATCCTTACGCTTCATATCCGCGTCACTTACTTCGACGATCGAAGGCTATCTTCAAACTTTCACGGATTACTTTCACTTTCTTCGGCATCCCTAATCAAATCCACCGAAAATCTTGCTTTCACCAAGCTCACCAAAACAATGGTGTACGGCATTTACGCCCGTACAAAGCCTCGTAGGTGCCATCTTAATACTCGATTGAAAGTCGTTGTTGTAAGCGAATTCAATCAACGGCAAATACCGCTCCCATGAACCACTAAACTCGAGGACGCAACATCTTAACATATCCTCAAGTATCTCGAATTACCCGCTCGGATTGACCATCGGTTTGGGGGTGGAAGGCGGTCTTGAAATGCAACTTGGTACCCAAAGCTTCTTGCAACTTTTTCCAAAACCGCGAGGTAAATCTCGGATCTCTATCCGACACGATAGAAATAGGCACCCGTGTAATTTCACAACTGAGAAACGTACAATTCCGCTTAATTTGTCCATTGAAAATCCGACGACGGGGACAAAGTGGGCCGACTTAGTCAATCGATCTACCACGACCCAAACCGCATCCTTCTTACTTGGTCGACAATGGCGGTCCGGATACAAAGTCCATTGTGACTCGATCCCATTTCCACTCGGTATCGTGATTGGTCAAGTAATCTCAAGGCACCGATGTTCCGCTTTCACTTGTTGACATATTAAACATCTTGAAACAAAGTCGAGATGTCTCGCTTCATACCATGCCACCAAAATCGACGTTTCAAATCATTGTACATCTTCGTACTCCGGGTGGATTGCCATTCGGCTACAATGGGCTTCATTCGAATTATCGAAATGAGTTCAATTCTTTGGGACACAGACGACTTTTGAACCTCAAACAATCGTCATCGCCGATTTGAAACTCCGAGTCCTTGTTCGAACACACGCGCCCGCTTTGCAACCAACTCGTCATCGACTTTCGAGCTTCTCGAATTTGGTGTGTCAATAATGGTTTGGCTTTCATTTCAGCCACTAACACACCGTCGGATCGGATAGACAAGTGCACATTCATCGCTCGTAAAGTGAATAACGATTTACGACTCAAGGCATCCGCAACTACATTCGCCTTTCCCGGTGATAGTCAATGATCACTCATAATCCTTTAACAGCTCGAGCCAACGCCTTTGTCGCAGATTTAAGTCTCGTTGGGTCATCAAATACTTGAGACTTTTGTGATCCGAGTATACATGGCACCTTTCACCGAATAAGTAATGTCGCCAAATCTTTAAGGCGAATACGATGGCGGCCAATTCGAGATCATGAGTCGGATAATTTTTCTCATGTGGCTTTAATTGCCTCGACGCAGGCCACAACTCGACCTTCTTGCATTAATACGCAACCTAACCCAAGTAGAGAGCGTCGCTATAGATGACAAACTCCTTGCGGACTCGGGTTGCACTAGAATTGGGGCTTCACCAAATAAGTTTTCAGTTGATCGAAGCTTTTTGGCATTTCTCCGTCCATTCAACTTAACATCCTTTTGGAGTAAGCCATTCATCGGCGTGGCTATCGTTGAGAAGCCTTTACAAATCGTCGGTAGTAACCAAGCCCCAAAAAGCTTCAACCTCGAGAATATTTCTGAGGCTTCCAATTTAGTATGGCTGAAATTTTATTCGTCGACTCGAATACCGATCAGATACCACATGACCCAAGAAGCTTACCTCTCTTAACCGTAACTCACACTTGTCAACTTAGCATATAATTGCTTGTCCGTAAAATTTGCAAAGACTAACCGCAGTGTTCAAAGATGTTCGGTCTCATTTCTTGAATAGACCAAGATGTCATCAATGAACACGACTACTAATCGATCCAAATATGGTCTAAAGATTCGATTCATTAAATCCATAAATACCGCAGGGCATTAGTGAGCCCAAACGGCATCACCAGAACTCATAGTGACCATATCTCGCTCAAGGCGCCTTGGGCACGCTCAAATCTCGGATTCGCAATTGATAGTAGCCCGATCTCAAATCTATTTTCGAGAACACCGAGGCTCCCTTCAGTTGATCGAACAAGTCATCAATGCGTGGCAACGGATATTTGTTCTTTATCGTCGCTTTGTTAAGCTGACGATAGTCGATGCACAGTCGCATGGTTCCATCCTTCTTCTTCACGAACAACACCGGCGCACCCCAAGGCGAAAAACTCAAGCGAGCAAAACCTCTATCCACCAATTCTTGCAACCGAAGTTTTCAACTCCTTCAATTCCGTTGGTGCCATACGATACGGAGCTATCGAAATTGGGGTGGTACCAGTACCAATTCGATGCCAAATTCTATTTCTCGAGCAGTGGTAAACCCGCAATTCTTCGGGGAAAACATCCGGGTATTCACAAACCACGGGCACAGATTCGGGTTTCTTCTCTGATTCCTTGTCATCGAGCACGTACGCAAGGTACGCTTCGCACCCTTTTCTTACATATTTCTGGGCCAACATCGCTGATATTATAGCTGGCAACCCCTTTAAGTCCGTGGACTCAACCCGAATTATTTCATTATTCGCGCACCTCAAATCGATAGTCTTGCTCTTGCAATTTACAACCGCATCGTGCATGGTCAACCAATCCAAACCAAGAATAACATCGAACTCATCGAATGGCAAAAGCATTAAGTCCGCCGAAAACAAGAACCTCGGAACACTAGGGGACTTTTCTTGCACACTTTGTTAACAAGCACGTAATGACCCAAGGGTTTGACACCGAATTACAAACTCGAGAGACTCAATGGGCAAAGTCTTATCGGATGCTAAGGTTTCACATATATAAGAATGAGTAGAACCAGGTCAATCAAAGCAATTACATTTGTATTGAAAAGAGTGAAAGTACCGGTAATAACATCCGGAGAGGCAAGATCCTCGGCGTGCGCAGATGGCATAAGTCCTAGCAGAGCACGAGCCTCGAGATCCGATGGTAGCATCTCTAGATCCTCTCGACCGCCATGACATTGCCCATATTTCTAGGTGGCCTACCTCGAGCGATGGTAGCACCGGGTTTGCACTCGACTTGCATTCTGCTCATGCATCCTCGGGCAATCCTTCATAAAATGGTCGGCCGATCCACACTTATAGCAGAGCGATCACGAAACCAACAGCCCCGAATGCCATTTGCCACAATGTGGACACTCCGTCCTCTCTCGGCGATCATTTCCGCCACCGCAATCGAGGTGACTCGTGTGGTCACAGGGGTCGATCGCGTCCTCGCCTAGAAAATCCCAAACGCCTCTAGACCGGCTCGATCATCTCGAAATCTCTTCGATGCTTGTTGAAGAGACTTTCCGAGGACCTCTTCGAATTCTCCAATCCCCACATCAGCTTTTTTGTTTCTCCTTTCTAAGCTCTTCGCTTTACAAGCTCGCTCAACAAGTACTACGAACTCTCGTATCTCGAGAATGCCAACAAACATCCTTATATCATCATTCAGCCCATCCTCAAGCGTTTGCACATAATAGCTTCGGACGAAATGCATTCTCGCAGCGTCGGCTAAGCCTCACAAACTTTCGTTCGTAGTCGATAACGGACATAGAACCTTGCTTAAGATCAAGGAACTCCCTCCGCTTTTGGTCGATGAATCTCGATCGATATACTTTTTGAACTCGGTTAGAAAGAATTCCCAAGTCACTTGCTCTCTAGGCACCACGAAGTCGAGTACTCCACCAATAGTAGGCGGACTCGCGTAGCAAGGAGATGGTACACTTTAAGCACTCATCGGGTATGCAGATAGCTCATCAAGCACCGGATAGTGTTATCTAACCATAATTCACTCGCTTCGGCATCATCATCATCCGTAGCCTTAAATTCAGTGGCCCCATGTTTTCGAATCCTATCGATGGGGCTTACCCGACCTTATTGGGTCACCACCGGAGGTATTGTAGGTGCGGGGTTGCATTCAATCGGGAATGGAGGTGGTGGAACAGTAGTGTTGGTTCGAATGTATTGATTGAACCATTCGCTCATCACACTATAAAAGGCTTGCCTAGCCTCATCATTAGGATTATCGGCCATAGGTTGAGAGTCCGCCAGGCGCTGTCCCTTGCGCGGAGCAGCGCCACACTCTCCACATCATCAGCTATCGCTCGGTTGGGATCGGATCCATTGCTATAAACAATCATGAAGTCAAATTGTCGAATTCATCACACTATCGATTCATCATTTAATGGCATGTATAGCTAGACCCCAAACACATCACGGTAGTCCTAGAATCGACTAAACCGTGGCTCTGATACCAATAAAATTGTAACACCCCAAAACCCGAGACCATCGCCGTGTCGGACCCGAGGGTTAACAAACCAAGTTCACATGTTTTTGCCCACCAATTTGACATTTCCAGTCAGGCTGGAAAACTGCGTCACTGTCGCCTTTAAAATCATATCTCGAGTTTCAAAACTCGGAAACTGGTTTCGTAAATTTTCCTGAATTTAGACTCATATATCCATCCATGGATTTATTTCTAGGATTTTGGTCGGGCCAATTGGTACAGTTTATTAGTTAAAGTTACCCTGTTACAGGGATCGACTGCTCCGACCTTCGCGCGGTATAACTTGAATATCTCTCTGTACAGGGCTTTAATTCTGGTGTCGTTTGTTTCTAATGAAACTAGACTCAAAATGGAATCTGTACATATAAGATATATCTCCTAATTCTTTTGGATAATTTATAGTGAATTTTAAAGTTGCGACAGGGAACCCAGAAACCATTCTGGCCCTGTCTCACAATAGCTTTAATATCTCTTAACCTGTAACTCCTATGACCGTTTCATTTCTTCCATATGAAAATAGACTCATCAAGGTTCATTTACATAGCTTATTCACTATCTAATTCCATTCCTATGAATTTTGGTGATTTTCACATTCACGCCACTGCAGCTGGCAGCATCTGTTTTAAGATAGGACTCACCTATTTGGTGGTCTCCATGATTCAACTAGCCTTACCATACATAGGTTCATATATGATCATTTTAACTGTGCAACGGCTGATCATATGACCAACATTCTCATTTCCAAGCCATAGCCACATCATGACACAAAATATATACATACAACCCACAATTAGTCTAAGTTCATACTTCCTTTTCGAGCCATTTTCGCATCGGCCGTACATACTTACATTACAACATATTTAACAAACAAGGGGTGGTCCTATACATGCCATCTCAAGTTCAAACAAAATTTATACCAAAATGGAGGCTTGATAGTGTGGATGACTTCGACTTCAACGATCCCAAATCCGATTGCCTCGGCGAAATCTAGAAAACTAAGAGCCAAAGCAACGGGTAAGCATTTTTATGCTTAGTAAGTCTCAAGGAATATAATGAACTATAATTTACAGCAATACATTCACATAGCCAAATGCATCATTTCATTAATACACATTCTTACTTCATACTTCATCATTGTATAAGTTCGCAAAGCATCAATCAATTCAATAACTGAAATTCATTAGTCGATTGAGCGAATGTTGCTCAAACACGCCGACTTTCCAATGCACATATAACGTACCTTATCCTTTGGGCTGTCCGAGTGTACTAATTAAATTCATTTCAGCAACCAACACTCACCTCCAGCCCAAGATTCTTCGAATATAACCGGATATAATCACGTGCACAAATGCCTTCGGGTCTTAGCCCGGATAGAATAACTCGCACGAATGCCTTCGGGCCTTAGCCCGGATATAACCACTAGCACAATTGCCTTCGGGTCTTAACCCGGATATAATTTCCAGCATAATTGTCTTCGGGCTTAGCCCGGATATCATTCAATTTCTCATGCACACATACATCAATAATCATTGGACATACATATTTCATTTTCGTTACTAAGGCTCAAACACAATTAATATCATTAGCATATTCGCCTTCGGGACTTAGCCCGGGTGGAATTCAAATACTCATACACACATAATCAATAATCATACACATCCATATTTCATCTCACATAATTCAAGTAAGGTCACTTCTTGAGGACTTACCTCGGATGTTGTCGAACGGCTTTTTCGGCTATTCGATCACCTTTTCCTTCCCCTTGTCCAATTGTGGCCCTCTTGGCTCTTGAGCTAATTCAAACAAATTCAATTTATTAAAACCTCATTGTGCTTGCTTATGGCGAATATGACAAGGATTTTAGATGGTCATATGGCCACTCTTTAGCTTGAATACACAATGGTCATGCACATTTTATACTACATCAAGCAATTCAATACAATTTGTTTGAACATCAAGGAAATGCTAAGGCCTTCAATGGGCTACCCAAGGTCGAATATTCATGTACTTGTTGAGGTCAAAATTTGCACTTAATACCTCACAAAAACAGCATGCAATCTACTAATTAATGCTTGCACATTGTGGCCCAAAACTTATAATATAGCATCAAGCACTTATATGTGTGCTAGGCGAATTGTGCTTGCAATTTCACAAGCATTCTTCCACATTTTCTTCTTTAAATCAATATATTCATCACCTAGTTCATAACCAAACAAAATGTGCAATCATATATATGCATATATGAGCATGGCGAATTTTCAAAGTGTCCATAGCCATCCAAAACACAAACTTTTAACTAACATGCAAGAAGCATGAATCATGCTCAAGAATGCATCATGGCCAAGTATGACAATCATGCTCCTTTTCAACTTTAATCATGATAAAACAAAGAGAAAACTCAAAATCTTACTCATGAGTAGAAAATCCATCATTGCATGCATCATCATCAAGCTTCACACTTAGCATGCAATGGCTTTATCACTATAACAACTTTGGCCAAATACCATTTCCATGGCATACCAAAGATTTGAGCCATGGCTAACATGCACATCAAGTTAGCAACCAAAACATGCATGAAACTCCCAACACAACCTCATACATACCTTAATCTTGATGCAAACTTAGCCAAATCTCCTTCTAGATCTCTTCCAAACCAAGCATGAAGCAAAAATCCTCCTTCTTCCTTAGTTTTGGCTCAAAGAAAGGATGAACAAAATTTTTTTCTTTCCTTCTCTACAACTCACGGCAATGGGGTATGCCACTCTCTCACACACATTTTTTTTTCCATTCTTTTCTTACCCATGCTTATTTGTTTACTATTTCTCCCTAATGCCCAACAAAACATGTTTCATGACATGTTTGACCCATATTTCTTTGTCATGGCGGCCATTACTTGTAAAAGGGGAATTTGACATGCAAGTCCATTATTTTGCATGCATGCTTTAATTAGTCATCACCTATTTTCCTATCGTACTTTCAAAGTTCACTACTAAGTCCTTTCTTATAATTTAGCACCTAATTAATAAAAATCGAGACACGAAATATTTACGCATACCAATTCCACATACAATAAGTACGGAATATAACACTTAATTATTCTTGTGACTCGGTTTCGTGGTCCCGAAACCACTCTCCGACTAGGGTCACATTCGGGGTGTCACAAAAAGGCTTGGTAAATAGCCTTATTTTGTCCACATAGGTAGGCACACGAGCGTGTGTCTAGGCCGTGTGTGACACACGGTTCACCACATGGGCGTGTAATATGGCTGTGTGTCTCCTGTACATAAGAATTGTAAGCCAGTATGCATGGTAGTAAACATACAGGCAGAGACACAACCATGTGTCTCAACCATGTGAAGGGCACGGCCTAGCACATGGGCGTGCACCTTGGCCGTGTGGCCCTTGAGGATTGCTAACGTCAGAAACAGAATGTCCAAGTTTTTGCACACGGGCTAGGACACGGGCGTGTCATGGCCGTGTGAAGGACACAGGCCAGAGACACGAGTTCGTTCGAGGCGTGTGAAAACCCCTGTAGGTGTGCATTTAGAATTAATTACACACGGGTGTAGGACACGGACGTGTCCATGTATTGTTTAGGTCGTGTGAGCCACACGGGTCAATAACCCAACCATGTTAAATTGTCACACGGGCGTATTGCCCCTCTCACACGGGCGTGTGCCCATGTGTTATGAATTATTTTTAGAGTTCTTTAAAGGACTCGGATTGTTCCGAATGGGTTTTAATGGATGTTTTGGGCTTATTAGGCTCTTATTAAGGAATTTATAAATAAAATTGAGAAAGTTTGAATTTGACCATGTTTTGTTGTTATGAAAATGTCTATATTCATAAGTTAAAGTTAGGTAATGCATCATATTCTGACCCAACGTGGGGCATCGGTGTGGGGTGTTACATTTAGTGGTATTAGAGCTACAATTTAGTCTATTCTCAGACTAATGTAGCATGTGTACAAGTCTAACTATACATGCCATAAGTAATTATGATAGTGTGACAACTCCTGATCTTTTAAATTGTATTTTTATATAGTAATGGATCCCGATCGAACTATGGCAGACGACGTAAAAAGTAATGTGCCGGCCCCTACCAAAGGGGTGGTGCCATCCGATAATCGACCTCTCACGGTTAGTCAGGGAGGAGGAGAAGGGGCTCGAGAGGCCTTTCTCCACATGGTGAATGAGTGGTACATGGAGTTCATCCGAGCGAACTCGAATGCTCAACCCCCTCCACCCCCACTTATCCTTCAACGTGTCCCCGTAGTACCCCAGGGTATGGACCTTGAGAGGCGGAATAGACCTCCAGTAGATAAGATTCGGAAGCATGGAGCCGAGAAGTTTCGTGCTAATAAAGATGATGACCCTGAAAGGGCAGAATTCTGGCTTGAAAATACCATTAGGGTATTCAATGAATTATCTTACACTTCCGAAGAATGCTTGAAGTGCGCCATATCCTTGTTGAGGGACTCTGCATACTACTGGTGGAAGACGTTAGTTTCGGTGGTGCCTCAGGAAAGGGTCACATGGGAATTCTTTCAAGAGGAATTCCGGAAGAAATACACCAGTAAAAGATTTATGGATTAAAAGTGTAAGGAATTCCTTGACTTGAAACAAGGCCGCATAAAGGTCACTGAATATGGAAGAGAGTTCGTCTGACTTAGTAAGTACGCTCGGGAGTGTGTATTCTCCGAGGCTAAGATGTGTAGAAGGTTCAAAGACGGACTTAATGAGGACATTAAACTGTCAGTGGGTGTCCTTGAGTTGAAAAAGTTCATAGTACTCGTTGATCGGGCTTGTAAAGTCGAGGAATTAATAAAGGAAAAGAAGAAAACCAAAGCGAAAACTAGAGATGTAAGGAAGAGACATGCGAGCAAGTCATTTCCATCACAATTTAAGAAATCTAGAGACACCTACTCTCGTTCTCATGCATCAGCTGGACATTCGAATCGAGATCATAGGAAACAAGTTTCAGATTTTAAGTCTCGGGCTACATCAGTAGCTAACGTGGGCAATGTCAGATCTTCCAAACTAGAATGCTAGCATTGTAGTCGAAATCATTTCGACAAGTGTCGAATGAACAATGGATCCTGTTTTCGATGTGGTTTTCAAGAACACTTTATTAAAGATTGCCCTGAAATGACTAACAAAAAGAAATTTCAGAGTACAAGGCCAAGTGGCACCAATTTTAAAGGAAGACCTCAAAAGAATGTTAGAGTTGGGGCTGGTAGTAAGAATGTGACGAGAGACACTACCGTAAGGTCTGAAGCTAGAGCTCCGGCTAGAACCTATGCCATACGTGTATGTGAAGATGCATCCTCTCCTGATGTGATCACCGGTACATTCTCTCTCTATGATAATACTGTTATTACTTTGATTGACCCCTGTTCTACTCATTCGTATGTATGCATGAAGTTGGTGTCTAGCACGAATATGCCTGTTGAGTCTAATTAAAGTATCAAACCCATTAGACAAACATGTGATAGTCGATAAAGTATGTAAGAAATGTCCTTTAGCAGTTAAAGGTCATTGTTTTCCGGCCGATTTGATGTTGTTACCATTCGATGAGTTTGATGTCATATTGGGTATGGACTGGCTGACATTTCATGATGCTGTAGTAAATTGTAGACAAAAGGCTATTAAATTAAAATATGAAAATGGTGAAACCCTTTGGGTTGAATCAGGTGAGGCAAGGAACTTGCCTATGGTGATATCTTCCATGTCTGCCCAGAAGTGCTTGAGGAAAGGATGTGAAGCTTATTTGGCTTTTGTCATGAATACTAAGGAATCGGAGTTGAAGGCTGAGTCAGTACCGGTTGTAAGTGAATATGTGGATGTATTCCGGGAAGAATTGCCTAGGTTACCCTCTAATAGTGAGGTTGAATTTAGTATAGAGCTAATGCCAAGGACCACGCCTATTTCGATTACTCTGTATCGGATGGCCCCAACTGAGCTGAAAGAACTAAAGTCACAGTTACAAGAATTGGCCGACAAGGATTTTGTGAGACCAAGCTTTTCACTGTGGGGTACTCCGGTGTTATTTGTGAAAAAGAAAGATAGAACTATGAGGTTGTGCATAGATTACTGGCAGTTAAATAAGAGGACGATCAAGAAAAAATACCTGTTGCCGCGAATTGACGTCTTGTTTGACCAACTAAAGGGAGCAGCATGGTTTTCTAAGATAGACTTGAGATCTGGCTACTATCAAATACGAGTTAAAGAAGCAGATATGCCTAAAACTGCTTTTAGGACGTGGTATGGCCACTATAAGTTTCTCGTCATACCTTTCGACTTAACAAATGTTCCCGCCGTGTTTATGAATTTAATGAATAGAGTATTTTTGCCATATCTAGATAAGTTTGTAGTTGTATTCATCTATGACATCATAATATACTCTAGAGACAGGGGAGGACATGTCAAACACTTGAGAACTATTTTGCAGACTCTGAGGGACAATTAATTGTATGCCAAATTTAGTAAAAGTGAGTTTTGGCTTAGAGAAGTCGGCTTTTTGGGCTATTGTTTCGAGTGATGGTATTAGGGTTGATCCCAGCAAGGATTCTGCTATTGTTGAATGGAAACCACCAAAGAGTGTAACTGAAGTTAGGAGCTTTTTAGGGTTGGTCGGTTATTACAGGCGATTTGTAAAGGATTTTTCTATTATTGCGACTCCCATGACAAGGTTACTTCAAAAAGGAGTCAAGTTTGAATGGTCGGATAAGTGTCAGCAAAGTTTTGAGAAGTTGAAGATGTTGTTGACTGAGGCTCCCGTACTAGTATAACTTGAATCAGGAAAAGAGTTCGTAATTTATAGCGATGCTTCTTTGAATGGGTTGGGATGTGTATTTATGCAATAGGGCAAAGTTGTGGCTTATGCCTTGAGACAATTGAAACCTCACGAGAATAGCTATCCGACACACGACCTAGAGTTGGTCGCCATATTATTTGCTCTGAAGATCTGGCGACATTATTTGTTCGGAGAGATATGCCATGTATACACCGATCATAAAAGTCTTAAGTACTTGATGACCCAAAATGATTAAAATCTGAGGCAATGTAGATGGTTAGAACTGTTAAAAGATTATGAGTTGATTATAGATTACCATCCAGAAAAAGTAAATGTGGTCGCTGATGCGTTAAGTAGAAAATTATTGTTTGCTTTGAGAGCAATGAATGCCCGATTGACCTTGTCAGAGGATAGTTCGGTTCTAGTAGAGCTAAAAGCTAGACCATCGTTTCTTCAAGAAATTTTTTAGGCTTAGAAGAGTGATAGCGAATTACTATCCAAGAAAACCCTGTGCGAATCAGATGTTGAATCGGATTTCCAGATCGGTTCCGATAGTTGCTTGAGATTCCGGGATAGGATTTGTGTTCCTAAGGACACCAAATTGATTCGGAAGATTTTAGATAAGGTACATAATAGTTGTTTATTAGTACACCCCAGGAATACGAAAATGTATAACGATTTGAAGAAAATGTATTGGTGGCCGGGAATGAAAAGAGACATTTCAGAGTTCGTTTCCAAGTGTCTTGTATGTAAGTAAGTGAAGGCTGAACACCAAGTACCTTCGGGTCCACTTTAACCTATCATGGTCCCCGAGTGGAAATAGGATCAGATTACTATGAATTTCGTGACGGGTTTTCCAGTAACCCCGAAGAAAAAAGATGTTTTTTTGGGTTATTGTGGATAGGCTAACAAAGTCGGCACATTTTATACCAGTGCGTACCGACTACTCCCTTGAGAGATTGGCTAACTTGTACGTTTCTGAAATTGTGAAACTATACGGGGTGCCATTGTCTATTATTTCGGATAGGGACCCGATATTTACCTCGAGGTTTTGGAAAAAGTTACAAGAGGCATTGGGAACAAAGTTGAGTTTTAGCACGACATTCACCCACAAACCGACGGTCAGTCGAAAAGAGTGTTTCAGATTTTAGAAGACATGTTGTGGTGTTGTGTTCTCAAATTTCAAGGTAGTTGGGAAAGGTACTTATCATTGGTTGAATTCCCCTATAATAATAGCTATCAATCGAGTTTGAAGATGGCGCCTTATGATGCTTTATATGGGCAAAAGTGTCAAACACCCTTATATTGGACCAAGCTCAGAGAAAGTCAGTTTTACGGGGTCGATCTAGTCAAGGAGACTGAAAAGAAAGTTAAAGTGATTCGCGACTGTTTGAAGGCCACCTCGGATAGACAAAAATCCTATGTAGATTTGAAGCGGAAAAAGATCAAATTTCAAGTTGGAGATCGAGTGTTTTTGAAAGTATCCCCATGGAGAAAAGTTCTCAGATTTGGTAGAAGAGGCAAGTTGAGTCTTTGTTTCATAGGACCCTATGAAGTTACCGAGAGAGTAGGGCCAGTTGCCTATCGATTGGCCTTACCACCCGAATTGGAAAAAATTCACGACGTGTTCCATGTGTCCATGCTACGTCGGCATAGATCAGACCCTTCGCATGTAATTGCGCCAACAGAGGTTGAGATTCATCCGGATATGTCTTATAATGAGGAACCTATTAAGATCCTAGCTCGAGAGGTTAAGCAACTAAGAAATAAGAGCGTTCCCCTTGTGAAAGTATTATGGCAGCAACATGGGATTGAAGAGACCACATGGGAGCCCGAAGAAATCATGAAAAGGCAATACCCAAACATTTTTTACCGATAAGATTTTCAAGGATGAAAATCCCTAAAATTGGGGGAGAATTGTAACAGCCCGATTTTGGGGCTAGTTGAAATAGTGATTTCAGAACCTCTAAACCGAGGTCGAAGAAATTATTATTTTTTTAAATATTATTTTATGTATTGTAGCATAATTAGATAAGTACATGAAAATTTTGGTGAATTAATTTTAGCGATTGCTTGCTTAATTGTGAAAAAAGACTAAATCCCACAAAGTGCAAAAGTCCTATTTTGTTAGATAAGAGTGTCAATTAGCTAAAGAACCTAAATTGGTGGCCTTAAAGAGTAATTAGACCCTTAGAGAATAGGGTGGCTGGCCATAGGGGGGACAAATTGATGGGAAAGTCAAAATTAGGTAGTGTTTTGGTCACCAATTTTGACTAGTTTTAAATAAAATAAAACAAAAAGGCTTCATTTTTTTATTTCTTCTTCTTCAATCGATTTTCTCCCAAGAATTGGTCATGGAAGCTTGAAAAATTTCAGCAACTTTAAGCCTTCACAAGTAAGTGTTTCTAATGAGATTTCTTGAAGATTTTTACATTTTTTAGATTCCTGTGTCATGAGCTTTCTAATGATGAGACTATTTTGCAAGATAAACAAGAGTCTAGGGTTTTGCCATAAGAGTTTCTAGGTTATTTTCTGAAATTTTATGGAAGAATATGATCCTTTGGTGAGTAATAAACAACTTTTGTGAAGGGGTTTCTCATGAAAACCCTAATAGGGACTATTATGCATGAGTTGTAAAATAAATGATAAAGGTGTGAAATAGTGGAAATGTTGAATTATTATAAGAGTAAAAAAGGTTCAGCTAGGCTTATAGTATGAAGATATTCGATAAAAATTGATTTACGAGCATAGGGGTAAAATGGTCATTTTGTGAAAGTCTAGGGACAAAATAGTCATTTTGCCCAATTATGAACTTTCGGGCTTCTAAATTGATATGCTGATAAAATAAATGAATTTTATTAATTTAGATTAAGAGAAACGTGATACAGGGCTTGATCGGGGTAATAATAAAGTTTACGGAGATTAAGCTTGTCTTTATCATTTTGTATCGAGGTAAGTACATATGTAACTAATGTGTTATTGAAGCTTACTTTGGTATATTTTAATAATATACATATGTAATTAGTTTATTGTTGTTACGTATCTAAATTCTAATTGTTGCCATGAATGTTTAAATGACATGTTATGTGAGTAAATTACAATGTGAGCAAATGCGATGCTATTCGATTAGATATGAAGTCCCGTCAAACCTTAGACATAGCATAGGATACAAAGGGGCATGTTATGAAAATTGTGTGGTCTGAACTCATGAGTTAAGTTTGAGTTCATGAGATAAATGTTATAGGTAACGTGGGTCAGGGTACTGACTTTATGTACAGACCCATGAGTGGCTTAATGAACATACGTTACATGATAGCTATGGGGCCCGGGTACTGACTTAATAAAAAGGCCCTTGAGTAGCTCAAATGTGAGCGTTTCATAGCACGAGGTAGCCCTGATTTCTTATATGGCAATTTAGACGCAAACTCCTCGCGTATCCTTATGTATTTCGAGAGTTTAACGGGTAACCGAAGATTTAGTTGGTGAATACTTTGATAAGGTATGTATTCCAAACTCATAGTTAAGACCTGAGTAAAGGACTAGGTGTATTAAGTATACATGAATGAAAAGAAGAATAAGGTAGAGACGTTAAGTGATTTATATCTTTTAAGCATGGCAAGCTACCGTTGGATGAATATGATTTTCTTATAATTACACTTTATTTGTATATATGTACTTACTAAGCTCCCACACTTACCCTCCTTTCTTTTCTCTCCTTATAGTGCCACCAAGCTAGTATCGGGGATCCAGTGACATTAAAAGCTTCAATCACACTATCACTCAAGATCTTGGTATAACTAGTTTCATTGTTATGTTTTCTGACATGTATAGGGACTCGAGTTGTTGTTTAGTGTTTTGTTAGTTAGCCATAATGTGTTGGCCAATATGATGAATATGATACTCATTTTGTATAAGGCCATGGATGATGGTCAATACTCCTTTTGATTTATAAATAGAAGATGATATTTTCATGTATGAGTAAATTGCATAAATGAAATGTTGTCAATTATGGTTATTTTGGCTATGTAATATGCCCTTATGTTAGTATAGAGTCATTTTTGTGCAGGTTATATAAGTAAAGGTGACAAAAAGGCTTGGTAAATAGCCTTATTTTGTCTACACGGGTAGGCACACGAGCTTGTGTCTAAGCCGTGTGTGACACACGGTTCACCACATGGGCGTGTAATATGGCCTTTTGTCCCTTGTACATAAGAATTGTAAGTCAATATGCATGGTAGTAAACACACGGGCAGAGACATGGCCGTGTGTCTCAGCAATGTGAAGGGCACGACCTAGTACATGAGCGTGTGCCTTGGCCATGTGGCCCTTGAGGATTGCTGAATTCAGAAACAGAATCTTTAAGTTTTTGCACACGGGCTAGGACATGGGCGTGTCATGGCGGTGTGAAGGACACAGGCCAGAGATACATGCATGTTCTAGGCCGTGTGAAAACCCCTGTAGGTGTGCATTTTGAATTAATTACACACGGGTATAGGACACAGGCGTGTCCTTGTATTGCTTAGGCTGTGTGAGCCACACGGGCCAATAACACGACCATGTTGAATTGTCACACGGGCGTGTTGTCCCTCCTATACGGGCGTGTGCCCCTGTGTTAAGAGTTATTTTCAGAGTTCTTTAAAGGACTCGGATTGTTCCGAATGGGTTCCAATGGATGTTTTGGCCTTATTAGGCGCTTATTAAGGAGTTTATAAAAAAAATTGAGAAAGTTTTAATTTGACCATGTTTTGGTGTTATGAAAATGTCTATACGCATAAGTTTAAGTTAGGTAATGCCTCATATTCTGACCCGGCGTAGGGCACGGGTGTAGGGTGTTACATTCTTTCTTAATTTTCCATTTATAAATTGTTGAATTGATGATTTTATTAATTCTTTGCATATGAATTTGATAAACGGTTGAACTTAATGTAAATAGTTTGATGATCGAGTTTAATAATAATTTGACTAACTTTTAAATTTGAAAATATACAAAGATCAAATTATGATAAATTAAAATAAATGAACTAACTTTTAATTTCCGTAAAATAAATGTATGAAATTCAAAATTATACTAGAACTAAAATATATAAAATAAAATAAAAATAAAAGTTTGGATGACAAAGGGTGTAGATTTTGACATCACCCATTTTAATTATACTGTATTTAATTTTAAAATATTATCTTTTATAAGTGATGTATAGATTAAGACTCATCTTGGTAAATAATTTGTTTTCGTATAAATTTTTATGAGAAATGATTGTATCAAACTGTGATTTCATGTTATCCCTATCCCTTTCCAATAGGAGCATGACAAATCAAAGTTTTTTCTCTTGAAAAAATTCAAATCCCTATTGAAAAAGAATAAAAATGATGTGAAATCACAATTTTATATTATCTATTCTTTTATATAATTAAGGTAGAAAACCTAGGAAAGAGAAGTCAGCAAGCACAACATAGAAAAAAGTTATTTTAAATTTTAAAAATCAAAATGAAAGAATTTTAACAGTTCCAATCAATTTATGGAATTTAAAAAAATGATTTCCTTGTTTAAATAAAAATAAATAAAAATAAAAGTTGAATTCAAACAAATGAGTTTAATTTATGAAAAGAATTGAATTCAAACAAATGAGTTTAATTTATGAAAAGAAGAAAGTCAAAGATACTTAAAGTGAAATCAATCCATAAAAATAAAATATTGAGACAGGCAGAGGGTTAAAATCTAATTTTGATATTCTCAAATTATTTGGTCAGCTCTACTAAACCAACAACAATCCCCCAAAAGCAACCTTCATATGCCGTCTTTAATGGTTTAACCAAAATAAAGAAGATGACAAGGTAACCATAGCTGTACGCATTTAAAAACCCTCTCTCTCTCTTGCTCTTTAAACAGTAGAGTAGAAGAAACGAATGGACATTCAAAGCCATTCAAGTCATTTTCACAGCAACTGCATTGAAATTCTTTGAGAGAGAAAACACACAAACAAAGAAAACAAAAGGGAAAAGGTGGAAAAATAGTATATTTATTATTATTATTATTATATGTAAAAGAAAAGTCTTTCCAGGAAAATTCACTTTCCTTTTTGTTCCTTAATCTTCCTAAACAAACGCGGATTTTGTTTTTACTCAAATCAAAGAATCCCATATTTTTTCGTTTCGTATAAAAGTCTTTAATCGAAGATCAAATCTTGTTGACAACATCCTTTGAAGATTCAACCAACCACCCAGAGCTAGAATAAGGCTGAAAAATCTTCAAAAGCTAGAAATTCATTTGTTTTATTTTTTTGCCGGAGTTGCTTCTTTTATTCTGACCCTTGTTTGAGAATTCAACTTCGGATTATCAACCATGGCAACTGCTGCCATATTCTCTTCTCTAAGGAGGAGAAGATCGCCGTCTCTAGAGGCTTTCTTGGCTCCTGTTGACTTAACCCAAGTAGCTCTTCTTCAAACCTTGGCAGCCGTCTCCTCTGAGCTTATCTCTTTCTTTTCCGACAAACCTTTCTTCTTTCAGCGGAGGAATTCTCGATCTTTGATTCGGAAGATGGAAATTTTCCTTGTTATGTTGGAGTATCTGAGGGAGTCTGGATCACGGTCCATGCCAAGCTTGCCTTCAACAGCCGTCTTGTGCTTCAAGGAGCTCTATTTGTTGCTCTATAGGTCCAAGATACTACTTGATTATTGTGCTCAATCCAGTAAGTTGTGGCTTTTGCTTCAAAACCATTCAATTTCAGGCCATTTCCATGATTTGAATCAAGAAATTTCTACCCTTTTGGATGTTTTTCCAATAAATGATGTTGGATTGAGCGATGATGTTAGGGAACAGGTTGAGCTGTTGCAAAAACATGCTAGGAAGGCTAAATTGTATGTCGATAAAAGTGATGAGAATTTAAGGCTTAGGTTCTTTTCTTTTCTTAATGAATTTGACAACGGGAGGATTCCAAATCATGTGGACTTAAGATTGTTCTTTGTGGAAAGACTAGGAATTAGGGATGCTAAAAGTTGTAGGTCTGAAATTGAGTTCTTGGAGGAGCAAATTGTGAACCATGAGGGGGATATTGAACCTACGGCTTGTGTGCTTAATGGGTTTGTTGCAATTACCAGATATTCTAGGTTTTTACTATTTGGTTTTGAGGAAGATGAGGTGCAGTTGCCTTCTAGGAAACAGAAGAAACCGAGGAAAGGGTTGATTACTCGAGAGATCGCGGATACCTTTATAACTATCCCTAAGGACATTTGTTGTCCGATATCTTTGGACTTAATGAGAGATCCGGTGATAATTTCGACAGGTCAGACGTATGATCGGAGTTCGATTGTTAGGTGGTTGGAGGAAGGCCATTGTACTTGTCCAAAGACGGGGCAAATGCTCATCCATACTCGCCTTGTTCCTAATCGGGCTTTGAGGAATTTGATCATGCAGTGGTGCACTGCTCATAGTGTCCCATATGATCCCCCGGAGGCTGCAGATGCACCTGCAGAGTCATTTGCTGAAGCTTTGCCAATCAAAGCTGCAACTGAAGCTAATAGAGCAACAACAACCCTTCTTGTTCAACATCTAGCAAATGGATCACAGGGAGCTCAAGCTATTGCTGCTCGTGAGATTCGCTTGCTGGCTAAAACAGGAAAGAAAAACCGCGCTTTTATTGCGGAGGCTGGGGCAATACCACATTTATGCAAGTTGCTGTCATCTTCAAACCCTGTTGCTCAAGAGAATTCTGTTACTGCAATGCTGAACTTATCCATTTATGATAAAAATAAAAGCCTTATTATGGATGAGGATGGTTGTCTAAGATCGATTGTTGAAGTTTTGAGGCTCGGGCTCACAACGGAGGCGCGGGAAAATGCTGCAGCAACTTTGTTCAGCCTTTCAGCTGTTCATGACTATAAGAAGAGAATAGCAGATCAGGGAGGGGCAATTGAGGCCTTAGCAGGGTTGTTGAGAGTGGGGACTCCAAGAGGGAAGAAGGATGCCGTAACTGCTTTATTTAATCTGTCGACTCATTCGGACAATTATGCGAGAATGATAGAGGTTGGAGCAGTTACAGCACTTGTCGGAGCTTTGGGGAATGAAGGGGTTGCGGAGGAAGCTGCAGGTGCCTTGGCCTTAATTGTCAGGCAACCAATCGGGGCTGAAGCCGTGGGGAAGGAAGAAATGGTTGTGGCAGGGTTAATAACGATGATGAGATGCGGAACCGCAAGAGGTAAAGAGAATGCAGTTGCAGCACTGCTTGAGTTGTGCCGCAGTGGTGGGGCTGCTGCAACTGAAAGAGTGCTCAAGGCCCCAGCATTGGCTGGCTTACTTCAGACACTGTTGTTTACGGGTACGAAAAGGGCAAGAAGAAAGGCTGCATCACTTGCTAGAGTGTTTCAGAGGTGCGAGAATGCATCCTTGCATTTTGGTGGATTGGGTGTTGGATATGCATTTGCAGGCAATTCAACTCCTCCTAACAGGGATCCACGATTCGCGGATGACGTCTCAATGCCTATGTCTATCTCTGTGCAAGTATTGTAAAGGTAAACATCACAGTGCGGTACTGTCCTCCTCGCTTATATATAAGTTGTCATTTTTGTTGGTAATATATTTACAAATTCTTTCATTGAAAATTTCAGATAATGAGAAAAAAGAAAATTACCGAAATGAGATAATCCAATCATCTGTTGTGGGAGAATGATAGAAATGTCACTAAGCAATTACCTTCATCTTATTATATATATGTGATGTTCAGTGAGTTGAGAACAATAAATACAATAACACTGGAAAAGACCGTCACAAGCTCATGAATCATGAACAATAAAGAACTTAAAGCGGCTGAATTTACATTTTGTTTTCAACTTGTGTGGAAAATTAGAAATTTTTATCATTTTGAATGTTCCATTTGCCAAAGTTAACATGCTGATTCTTATCAAACACGAGTTAGAGGTGGTTGCATGAATCAATTAGGTTAAATCTCGGGTTTATTTCTTCAAGCTCATGCTGAAATCATTTGTCTACTTGAATCATCATCTCTTTTTCTTTCCAATATTCCGACAAAGAATCCATGGAAACTTTTACTTTTTATTATCCGGAATGAATAATTGGACTATGAGTCAAACTCAAAGTACAGATTTTATTTGATAAAAAATCACATGCAAACTTATAGAAGCATCTAAAAAAGCTAAGGTCATTGTTTTGATCAGATGGTTTTATTACCTCAAAACCATAAGAATTAAGGCATCTCACCTTTTATGAAGATTCTGAGGAGTGAGATATTTTATTAAGGTGAGTGTTCAAAGAAAAATGGGAAATACTTCTAGACATGGTTGGTTGCCCAGTTTTTCTGTAGAGAAATTGGTTTTCAACAATAAAAATAAAGATTTGTAATTAATTTATCTATTTTTTATTAAAAAAGATAAAATGTAGAATGAAAAAGAAATAGTAACATCACAACCCAAGACAGAAAAAAAAGCTCCAACTTCAACGTGTGCATTTGATGAGAGTGGAGATTCATTAATTTATATATCCCCCTCATCTTGTTTCTGATAAGTGTAAAGGAGGGCAGAGGCATTAATGCCTTTCCTTTACGGCATTTCTCCAACCTGGAAAACAAATATTTTGGTTTTTTGTTATTTCAAGGTCTAGCTGACAGGGAATAAAGTTAGGCACTCTTTTGAACACAGAATTGTGCGGTTTCGGATCATACAGTGCAAAAATTAAATTGGGTATTCTTCCGTTATTATTGAAGGAAATTTCTGGTCCTGGACAACCAATAGTTAGACTTGCACCTAATTTATTCAATTTGCCTAACTTGGTTTGGTATTATTGACTTTGGATTTTGGACCACTCTGTGCTGATGAATGGTAAACCCTTTGCTCTGCCACAAACTCAAAAAACTTGTTGAAACGAGTGAAAGTAAAACCAAGAAATCAGAAAAAGTCCATTGTTCATTTAATAGGAAAACAGAAACTTGATTTGGTGCAATGTTTTTGGGTTAGATGGTGAAGTCTGGATTGCAAGGGATGCATGCATTTAGACAAGTACACATAAATTCTTTTTTATTGTATTGGAAATTTAGTGGTCAAACTCATTGATTGCTGATTTTGGATGCAAATGGAATTTTATTTCCCCAAACTAGGGGAGACCAATGAATTATGGTCTATTGGTCATCATCATTTTTATTTAAAATTACTTGAATATTTTAATTTTGCTTCAGTAACACATATTCTAATAAATAAATAAATCTAATTATTTTATTTTAAATAAATATAATTGCTGATGACATAATGATGTCACGTTAATCAAGATTAAATTAAATCAAAATAAATTTTTTATGCTATGCCAAATCAAATTTCTCTTAATAATGCATATGAAAATTTGTGTATAATGTTGAAGCCGGCACTCGCACTGATAGCGACTGTGACCATTTTCATTCCATAGTTTTCGACATGTTATAAAGATGTTTAGCATACAAGTCCAAGTGCATAACAAGTTGTTACTTAATAACGTCATTTAGACCAGAAGATAACTTCTGGTTGAATGTAGCCTTTTAACTAGCATGGCACATTTTCTAATGATCTTCTTTGTATCTCCATCTCAACTTCAACATTTAAGTTTGGGAGTTGGACAAGATGAAGCCACGTTTTGGCTTGAAGGATATAATTAACTATCCAATTAAGATAAGGGATTGGTTTCATTATCCAAACTGCTACTAAACATTTGAGGAATTGTTTTGTTTTAGAGAGTAATATATTTGAATGATTTTGATAAATATCTATCAAGTGATGGAAATAATAGGGGTGAGATACGGATTATTCACGTTCACTGCACTAATTATTAATATCGAGTACAATAAAAGAGGAGGATAAGGAGGAAATGAAGGTGGTGTAATGGAGGCCAATTCACTTAAAGAGGCTGAGAGCCAGAATTGAGACAAGGGGACGACCTGGTAAAGAAGGCAATTACTTAGAGTAATTTTAGGGTGAAAAAAGATTGATCCTTTCTTTGTCATTCATCAATGTATGTATAGGAGAGGTCCTTTTGTTCATTAATATGTTATGCATAAAGGATAATCACGGGCATATATAATGAGACTCTAATAGGACGAGGTAGTTATGCTTGAATGGTGTTCACATTTAAACACGGGTATATAATGTAACGCCCCAAAATTCTTATTTTTGTTATTGTGAAAATGTGACATAATTGTGTATCTGCTTCAGTGGTTAAGTGTTCTAGGTGTGTTTGGGAGGTTTTGAGTTTAAGCTTTGACTTTGGCAAATTCTAGTATTTTTTTGACTTAACCCCTATTTCTGGCTAGTAGGCTTTTAATTAAAAGTTTGTAAGTACTTACTAAAATGGGCTTGTTGGTCTGGTGGTTAAAGGGAGTGTTGGTTGGTAGAGGGTTAGGAGTTCGAATCCCTACGTTAGCGCAAGGACAAATATTTTTATTTGCTCGTCGATTGGAGAGTTTGAGTTGTATTGGAAATCTGAGTAGTGGGAGTTTCGTAGAGAGAATTTAGTGGAGTGGATTTTGAGGTTATCAAATTTTCTAAACATTATAGTTTCCTTTTTGCAAAATTTCACCAAAACTCCCCCACCTTTCTGACACCATCTCTTCTTCCTTTCTTCTTCTTCTTTCGTTTTTCTATTGTCAAACCTGAATTTTTCTTTCCATTCTTCTTTTTATTTCTGTTTCTTTTTGTTGGCTACCACACCTTCATTCCATTGGGTCAATTTTCATCACACGTTCTGGTAAGTGGAGTTTTTGCTCTCTTTAACTTACAATTTTTTCAACTTTGATTCACGGGTTTTTGACATTTAGCAGTAGCATTTCGTGTGGATTAAGGGTCTGATATGCTATTGCGTAATCAACTGTTTCGAGGTACTGGGGTAATCTTTTCATAGCTTAAGGGATGCATTTCTCGCTTCGGATTTGATTTTAGTTCGATTGATTAAGTGAGGAATTGAGTGAAATTGGTCAATTATAGGTTCTGAAGTGCTCAGGGATCATTGTAGCATCAGTCGAAACCAGGTGTGTACCTGAAAATGCAGAAAATGAGATTTGACGAAAGCTAAAAAGGTAAGCTATCGATGCCTCACGGGCATGTGGTAGGCCTTGTGTGACCACACAGCCGTGCAATCGACGAGGCTAGGCTGTGCGTGCAAGACATGACCGTGTGATGGCCAGGTAGGCCATGTATGACATACGAGCTAGATTGATTTAAGCCGTGTGGGCCACACGGGTATGTGGGTCCACATGAGTAGTCCACATGGGTGTGTGGGATTTTGGGCCAGGTCGTGTGATCTACACGACCAAGGCCAAATTGGGCCGTATGGGCACACTAGCGTGTGGGCCCATACGGGCAGGCCACATGAGCGTGTAAGCCCATTTAACTAAAATGTGTTCTAAGGTTGCACGGGTCGCCCAAGTCGACTATGAACCTACTGTAGGTTCGGTAAGCATTACTTAGACCCTTAAATACGTGAACTGTATGTATAATGTATGTACTAAGCATGATGATTATATGAATGAATACTGAACTGTATATATAACTGATATTCATGTATTTGCATGTCATATACTGTATGTTGCATTGCATTGGGTTGGGATGTTGATATTTGGTGGAAGTGTACTAAAAGGCTCTTAAACCTATTATCTGGCAGCTCAGCTACAATTTAATGATTATGTGCCGCATTCGGTACTACTTGGAGTGTAGGGATGGGTGGGTGTTTTAAACCCCACATGGAGTATAGGGATGGACAGAGATGGTGTGTAGAGGCTGGTTGAGTAGGATTTTGTTTACTGTTAAATGTATATCTGATACTGTTACTGTGATGGGCCTAAGCCCTAATGCATATCTAATACTGAAACTGAGATAGCTAAGGCCCGAACTGCTACTGAGACTAAAATAGGCTTAGGCCCAGATTGCATTTAACTGTTTACTGCTAAGTGACTGTATGCATGTTTGTTGTGAGGATTACACATTGAGTTCACATAAACTCATCCCTTTCTATTAATCTGTACAAGTAATCCCCAAACTTGACGGTTCGGTGTAGCGGAGGACTCGACGGTGGCCACACATATTGTAAATTACTTACTTTCGTTTACGGTTTTATTTGTTTGTGTGGTATTTTTATGTAGTTGGACTTTATGGACTGTTTTGCTTTAACTTTGGAAATTTTAACTGCTTTTACAGACTTACAACTTCAACCTTAACAAAATACGGATTTTCAAAAAACTAAGGTGTTCCATAAAATGAACGATTTTTCTTAAAAATGAATGATTTCCAAAGCTTCTGCTAAAAAGATACGTTTGAGACAAATCAAAGGGACATACGTTATTTTGAGTTAATTAAATGTTTATAAACAGAAATGGTTTTTATCGTCAACTTAGTTTTCAATCACCCTATCAAGTAACATCGCCAGATTCGGCCATAACGTCCAAGCCGAGTTTGGGAGTGTTACATTTAGTGGTATCAGAGCCAGGTTACAAAACTTGCCTGCAGATTTTGGGTTTTAAAACTTGTTTTGAGAACTGATTTTCAAATGATTTGAAATGATTTGGCTGAGTATGTGGTATACCGAGTCTTCAGCACCGATCCTGTAAGTCTTCTGAAACTGTGGTAAGTTTAAACTGAAAATACTGTAGATAGTATATTTTGAAACTACAGTAACTAGTATAATGTGAAAACACTTTAGGCAGTGTATACTGAAACTGTAGTAAAACTAAGACTGTAGCAAAATAGATAGAGACTGCGATTTGTAAAAATCACTTTGAATTACTGAAACTGTTTACATAAAATATCTGCTAATAAATACTGAAACTGTAACTAATTCATAAAATTTGTAATACAAATAAATTTGACTAAACATGAGCGCACAATGTTAATGATATTGGGCAGTATGTCAAATCTGGACACGAGTGAGACGCCAGTGTCACCTGCTACTGAGACTGGGTCTCAAGATCTTATAATTGGGGATGACGCATTGTCCCAAGCTATGTTAATGATATTGGAGAGGGTCACTAGACCTAATACTAGATCTGGGGGTCGTGGGTTGTTTACGGAACGACTCTAGTCCAATAGAGCTAAACTTTTTAGGGTTGTCACTGGATTTGCCCCTAATGTGGCCGAGTACTGGATTGAGGCCACAGAGAGGATTATGAATGACCTGGATTACACCCCTGAGCAGAAACTGAAGGGTGCAGTCTCTTTGTTACGAGACGAATCTTATCAATAGTGGCTGACTATTAAGGAGGGCACTCAGCCCGAACGTCTGACTTGAGAGTTCTTTAAGACTACCTTCTAAAGGAAATATGTGGGATAGTTATGTGGATGCTCGTAGGAGGGAGTTTCTGAATCCTACCTAGGGGGATCGATCAGTGGCCGAGTTTGAGGTTGGGTTCCTAAGATTGAGCCGCTATGCACGAGGTATGGTGGCATTGGAGTATAAAAGGTGTGTCCGCTTTGAGGATGACCTCAGAAATAATTTGAGAGTTCTGATAGCTCTACAGAGGGAGCAAGATTTTTCTATTCTGGTCAAGAAGGCAAAGACCGCTGAGGATGTTAAGCGCGCTGAGCGCCAAAACAGAGATCATGAGAGGGGTAAGAACAAGAGGGATTTGGAGCCCTCGAGTTCTGTGCAGAAGTCTAAAAAAAGGCCAGAGTTGATGGGCCAGTTAGAGCTAGGCCCCCTATTGTTCCTATTGGATTGCAGCTGTGTGAAGATTGTGGTAGGCGCCATCAGGGATGTGTCAGAGGAGGACTGGGGCGTGTCTGAAGTGTGGGTCACTAGAGTACCGCATTTGGGAGTATCCTCTGAGGGCCTATCAGATGCAAGCTATGGGTATTGGCACTACACAGCCACAGAGGGTAGTTCAGTAGCCACCTAGGGGCCGTGGTTAAGCTAGAGGTGGTAATGGTATGGGCCGTGGTCAGAGAGCACCAGGCAGAGGAGCTGGATAGATTGAAGTGAGGCAGCCTGCTCTTGTTTATGCTGCACGTCATCGAGAGGATAGAGATGCTCCAGACGTCATCACGGGTACGTTTCTTATTTATGATGTACCTTACACTGCATTGATAGATATAGGATCCACGTATTCCTATATTACCTGTTCTATTTCCAAAAATCTAAGGATTTCAGTTGAGAGTACTTTTAGTGAGGTGGCTATGCTGAGCTCGTTGCGACAATCTGTTAGAGTTAGGAAACTGTATAGGAATGTTCCTTTAGAGGTTCAAGGGACAGTATTTCTGGCTGACTTGATGGAGCTTCTGTTTGGGGAGTTTGATTTTATTTTGGGGATGAACTGGTTGGTTAAGCACCGTGTCAGTCTGGATTGTGAGACCAAGAGGGTCATCTTGAGAACTAAGGAGGATAATGAGGTAGTTGTGATTGGGGAACGTCAGAAATATTTGACTAATGTGATCTCTGCACTGGTGGCTGAGAAACTGGTTCCTAAGGGATGTGATGCGTTCTTGGCCTATATAAGTGTTTCCATTTCTGGAGACTCTACTGTAAAGGACATTAGAATTGTAAGGGATTTTTTGCATGTTTTTCTGAGGAGCTACCGAGTTTACCTCTGAATCGGGAAGTGGAAATTGAATTGAGCTTTTTTCTTGGTATAGCTTTGGTGTCTATCACCCCCTATCGAATGGCACCGAAGGAGCTTGTGGAGCTTAAGGCTTAACTTTAGGAGTTGTTGGATCGTGGTTTTATCCGTCTGAGTATGTCTCCGTGGGGAGTACCAGTTCTGTTCGTTAATAAGAAGGATAAGACTAGGAGGATGTACATTGATTACCGATAACTGAACAAGCTGACCATTAAGAATAAATATCTGCTTCTGAGTATTGACGACCTGTTTGATCAGTTTAAAGGGGTTTCAGTATTCTCCAAGATTGATCTGCGTTCTGGGTATCATCAGTTCAAGGTTAAGGAAGCTAATATGCATAAAATGACATTTAGGATTTGTTATGGACACTACGAGTTTCTAGTGATGCCTTTTGGACTGACGAATGCACTGGCCACATTTATAGATCTCATGAACCAGGTGTTTTAGCCCTATATTGATCAGTTCATCATGGTTTTCATCGATGATATACTAGTGTACTCTAAGACTGAGGATGAGCATGACGAGCACCTTAGAGTGGTTCTTCAAATTTTGAGGGAAAAATAGCTCTATTCTAAATTTTTCAAGTACGAATTTTGGTTAAGAGAGGTAACATTTCTAGGACACGTGGTTTCTATTGAGGGGGTCTGTGTCAATCTTCGAAAGATTGAGGCTTGGATTGGAAATAGCCTAAGAATGTGTCAGAAATCTGTAGTTTTTTAGGTTTGGTAGGTTATTATCGGCGGTTTGTGGAAGATTTCTCATTAATTGTAGCACTCTTAACTAAACTGCTAAGTAAGGGTGTACTGTTTGTATAGACTGATGAACAACAATCGAGCTTTGAGAAGCTCAAAACTTTTTTGACTCAGGCTCCTGTTCTGATATAGCCTGAATTCCTGAATTTAAAAAGGAGTTTGTAGTGTACAGTGACGCATCACATGTGGGTCTGGGTTGTTTTCTGATACAGGATGGTAAGGTTGTGACATATGCGTCTCGTCAGCTCAAGACGCATGAGGTAAACTATCCGACGCATGATTTGGAATTGGCCGTCTAGTCTTTGCCTTGAAAATTTGGAGGCACTATCTGTACGGTGAGAAGTACATTATCTACACTGATCACAAAAGCGTTAAGTACCTCCTGACTCAGAAGGAGTTGAATCTTAGGCAGCGTAGATGGATTGAGCTGCTCAAGGACTATGACTGTACTATTGAGTACTATTCTGGCAAGTCCAATGTAGTGGCTGATGCATTGAGCCATAGGGCGATGACTGATCTGAGAGCGATGTTCGCTCGGTTTAGTCTGTTCGATGATGGGAATTTGTTGGCCAAGTTACAAGTTAAGCCGACTTGGATTGAGCAAATTCAAGGTAAATAGTTGGGGGATGAGTCTCTGAGTTTACGGTTCCGTTAGGTGGAGAGTGACAGTACTACGGACTTTGGGCTGAATGGTGATAGGGTACTCTGTTTCCGTGGTAGGATTTGTGTATCGAATGATACTGATCTGAAGCAGTGTATTTTGAGAGAGGCGCATAGTAGCCCTTACGTTATGCACTCTGGTGGAAATAAGATGTACCGAGATCTTCGAGAGTTGTATTGGTGGCCAGGATTGAAGTGAGAGGTTACTAATTTTGTGGCTAGATGTCTGACATGCCAGCAGGTTAAAGCTAAACATCAGTTACCTTCAGGTTTGCTACAGCTGGTTAAGATTCCGTTATGGAAATGAGAACGAGTAATGATGGATTTCATTAATGGGTTGCCTTTAACACCCAATAAGAAGGATTCAATGTGGGTCATCGTTGTAAAAGTCCTAATTCGATCCTAGTCGGAATGTGGTTTCGAGGCCACAAGACCGAGTCCCAAAATTTATTTAAAAATTTGGTTGCATATCCTCTATGAGTATTAGTGCATGTGTGAAAATTTGATGTTTTAATTTAGACTTATGAATGTGAATTTCATGTGATTGACTTAGTTGAGAACTTAAGAAAATATGATAGGGGGATATGTAAGGACCAAATAATAACAAAGTGAGGAAACTTGGGTTTGCATGTCAAATTGCCCAAAACCCAAGTAGTGGCCGCCAAGCCATGATGCCCATCCACTAGGTTAAATTTCAATGCAATTCTTTATTAGTTAGCAATTAAAATAAATTAAAGAAAGGAATTAAAAAGAAAAGATGAATAAAATAAGGAAGGAAGAGGGAGTATTCATCTTCTTTCTTTTCTTGCAATTCTTGTGAGTTAGGAGAAGGAAAGAAGAAATGCTCTAGACATTCGGCCAACTCAAAAGGGGTTGATTAAGGTAGGATTTATGTTACTTTTACTAAATTCTTGTGAAAATCTAGTTAGTAGCCAACGTCTTATTACAACCCATATGTTAATTTTCTACCTAAAAGGGTACTTAGATGGCATATGGTTAGGAAGAGGTAAATGCTAAGTGTATGGTGCTTTTGATGTTGTGAATGGAAGTAGTGGAAAAGTAAAAGAAAATTTATGTAGAAATGTGGTATATGTGGATTTATAGGATGTTACAAATAGATGTGAAGCCATGCTAGATTAGGAAAAATTCGGTCAAGTGTTCATGAGATGAAATTTTGTGTTTAGGTGAATTAAAGATGATAGTATAGTTGATATCATATATATATGTATGGATATTCGCCATCAAATTAAGAGCATAGGTGATGTTGAGTCTAAGCTTTGCACATTCGGCCATATATATATATATGCATGTGTGATTGGATTATTGATAGTAGGGTGATAGCATATGGTTATTAGCGAATAGCTCAAAAACATATGATAGGAAGATAAGAATTAGTCATGTATCTCCTATGATATGAAATCATTAATATTTTGATATAAATATTTAGCAAGACAGTTAAACTAGTTAATTTATTGATTAAGCTCAAGAAGTTAAAGGAGGAGAATCAAGCAAAGGCAAAGGAAAGAACATCGAGTAGCCGAGTTGGAACCGTTTTACCCAACACAAGGTAAGTTATTAAGCATATATTTTGTATTGATTTAAATAATCATAATACTTATGTACTTATGCCGAATGGGATGATATATAAATGCATGCAGTGACAAAATTATCGATTGTAAAAAGAAGTGAGATGTATTGAGTTGTTGATTTCGGCACTAAGTGTGCGGGTATAAACATTTACGATAATGAGATTGGCACTAAGTGTGCGAGTTTAATTGTATAGCACTAAGTGTGTGAGTTTGACTATTAAGCACTAAGTGTGCAGACTTACTATATATTTTTGAATAATTATTAACGTTAAGTGTGCGACTTTATCGAGTAAATCATGGACAGCGGAATGAGTAGATATTTTGAGTTCATAAGGAATAGACGTTATGTTTATATTTGGAACTGAGCTTGGTAAGTCTTGAACCTATGTGGTGATTATATTTGAAGTTAGGAACATAAGATTATTGTGGAATAGATGAAATGCTATTATTAGTATAATCTAAACGAAAATAAAATGATGTGTGGAAATGCATCAAATATCATATCAAATATCATATGAGATGTCAATGGAGGCTTGGCTAGTTGAGAGCATGTAATGATAAATGTGCGTGAAATTATAGCATAGTCGGTATGGATGGAGTACCTAATCTTGCATTATTTGTTTTCTTTTATGATATTTTATAAATGGACAGCGATGTAATGCTTATGACTTCTTGAGTTATATACTCATTCAAGGTGTTTATTTGTCATTTATTTAGGTTCCTTTGATCCATTTTTGTGTGCTCGGGACCATCGTCAAGTCATCACACCAGCTTGTAACTTTTGGTATCTTCTTCTTAGTTGGTCTAAGAGAACATTTCGGCATGTATAGGCTATTATGTTTTGTTTGAACTTTGGTATGTATACTTTTAGCCATGCGAAAATGGCATAAATGTTAAGTTGGATTTGGTCTTATGATACTTAGTTATAAGCAATAGTTAAAGTCTATTTGATTATTATGCCGTTTGTCATGGCTAATCATTTCGGTGTTACACTCACGATATGGTTATTGAGTAGTAAGGAAATGCTTGGTAATGATTAGCCTTTGGTATGGCTAGTCATGATCATACTTGGTGATATGTTTGTTAAATTACTCTAATAGGTAAAATTTACTCTAATAATAGATGCAGATACAGCAGAGTGATGTGAAATTGAAAATCACTAAAAATAGTAGAAATGGAATTAAATAATGAATAAATTATGGAAGCGAATCTTGATGAGTTTATTTTCACATAGAAGAAGTAAAACAAGAATATGAACTATATTGTATGAGATATTTAAAATCTCATGAAACAGGTCGAACGATTTCGGATCCCTGTTCGAATTTGGAAATTCACCATAATTTCTACAAAGATAATTAGAAGTCATACCTTATATTTAAGATTCCTTATTGAGTCTAGTTTTATTAGGGACAAACGGCATAGTCATTGAATCTCATGCAGAGAGATATCTGGTTCGTAATACACGAGGTCTCGAGTAGTCGAACCCTGAAACAGGGAGACTTTAACTAATAAACTGTACTAATTGGACAGACCAAAATTGTGGAAAAATTTTAGTAGATATATATATGAGTCTAGTTTCAGGAAAAATTTTGAATTAAATTTCGAGTTTCAGAACTCAAGATACGAAGTTTTAAGTGACTATAATGCAGATTAACAGTTTGTCTGGGAGTTTTAAAATAAATTGTTTGAGCTGTATAAGTGATGAATTAAGCCAGATTACACCTCGTGTTTGATCCCGGTGACGGCCACGGTTTCGGGGTGTTACAATCGTGGATCAATTGGCCAAGTCTGCACACTTCATCCCAGTTAGGATAGATTATTCCTTGCAGAAGTTGGCGAAGCTTTATATTTCTGAGATAGTGAGACTGCATGAGGTACTAGTTTCGATCATCTCTGATAGGGATCCTCGCTTCACGTTTCAGTTTTAAAAAAAGCTACATAAGGCTCCAAGTTCAAGGTTGGACTTCAGTATTGCATTCCATCCTCAGACTAATGCTCAATCGGAGAGGGTGATTCAGATACTGGAGGATATGTTGAGGAGCTGTGCTATCGATTTCTGAGGCAGTTAGGAGGAGTATCTGCAGCTAGCGCAGTTTGCTTATTATAACAGTTTCCAGTCTAGCATTTAGATGACACCTTACAAGGCTCTGTATGGTCGTAAATGTCGCACTCCCTTGTGTTGGACTGAGTTGGGTGAACGACGTGTTTTGGGTCCTAAGTTGTTTTCTAAGACTGAGGATAAGGTCAAATTGATTCGGGATCGACTGAAAGCGGCGTCAGACATACAGAAAACTTACGCGATTCTGAGAAAACACGAGATTGAGTATTTTTGGGGGACTTTGTATTTCTCAAGGTCTCGCCATGGAAAAAGATTCTGAGGTTCGTTCGTAAGGGCAAGCTGAGCCCTAGGTTTATTGGGCCATACTAAATTTTGAAATGAGTAAGACCGGTCATTTATTAGTTAGAACTACCTCCAAAGTTAGATCGTATTCACGATGTGTTCCACGTCTCGATGTTGAGGCGCTATCACTCTGATCCCATACATATTGTCCCTGCTGAGGAGATTGAGGTTAGGCTAGACTTGACCTTTGAGGATGAGCCAGTTCAAGTTTTCGATCGTGATGTTAAGGTTCTGAGGAAGAAGTCCATTCCACTGGTGAAGGTTTTGTGGTGTAATCATAGTACTGAGGAAGCTATGTAGGAACCTAAAAATATGATGCGTCAGCAGTATCCACACCTTTTCTGACCAGGTAAATTTCGAGGATGAAATTTTCTTTTAGGGGGTAAAGTTGTAATGCCCCAAAATTCTTATTTTTGTTATTGTGAAAATGTGACATAACTGTGTATCTGCTTCAATAGTTAAGTGTTCTGAGTGTGTCTAGGAGGTTTTAAGTTCAAGCCTTGACTTTGGCAAATTCTAGTATTTTTCTGACTTAACCCCTATTTCTGGCTAGTAGGCTTTTAATTAAAAGTTTGTAAGTACTTACCAAAATGGGCCTGTTGGTCTGGTGGTTAAGGGGAGTATTGGTTGGCAGAGGGTCAGGAGTTCGAATCACTGCGTGAGCGTAAAGACAAATATTTTTATTTGCTCGTTGGTAAGAGAGTTTGAGTTGTATTAGAAATCTGAGTAGTGGGATTTTTGTAGAGAGAATTTAGGGGAGTGGATTTTGGGGTTATCAGCTTTTCTGAGCATTATCATTTCCTTTTTTTAAAATTTTGGTTTTCCCAAAACTCCCCACCTTTCTGATGCCATCTCTTCTTCTTTTCTTCTTTTCCTTTCGTTTTTCTATTATCAAACCCGAAATCTTCTTTCTATTCTTCTTTTTGTTTCTGTCTCTTTTTGTTGGCTACCTTTTCGTCACACGTTCTGGTAAGTGGAGTTTTTACTCTTTTTAACATACGATTTTTCCAACATTGATTCGGGGGTTTTTGACGTTTGGCAGCAGCATCTTGCGTAGATTAAGGGTCTCATCGTGCTATTGCATAATCAACTGTTTTAAGGTGCTGGGGTAAGCTTTTCATCGCTTAAGGGATAAGTTTCTCGTTTCAGATTTGGTTTTAGTTTGATCGGTTAAATGATAAATTGAGTGAAATTAGTCAATTATAGGTTCTAGAGTGCTCGATGATCGTTGTAGCATTAGTCGAAACCAGGTGTGTAACCAAAAACGCAGAAAACAAGACTCAACAAAAGCTAAAAAAGTAAGTTGTTGACACCACACGAGCGTATGATCGCCTGTGTGGTAGGCCGTGTGGTAGGTTGTGTGTGACCACACAGCTGTGCGATCAATAAGGCTAGGCCGTGTGTGCAAGAAACGACCGTGTGATGGCTAAGTAGGCCGTGTGCGACACATGGGCTACACTGATTTGGGCCGTGTGGGCCACATGGGCATGTGAGTCCATACGGATAGTCCACATGGACGTGTGGGATTCTGGGCCAGGCTGTGTGTTCCACATGGCCAAGGCCAAATTGGGCCGTATGGGCCATATGGGCGTATGGGCCCACACAGGCAGGCCACATAGGCTTGTGAGCCCATTTAACTGAAATATGTTCTAAGGTTGTATGGGTCGTTGAAGTCGACTGTGAACCTACTGCAGGGTCGGCAAGCACTACTTAGACCCTTAAATGCGTGAACTGTATGTGTAATGTATGTACTAAGCATGATGATTATGTGAATTAATACTGAACTGTATGTATGACTGATATTCATGTATTTGCATGTTATATACTGTATGTTGCATTGCATTGGGTTGGGATGTTGATATTTGGAGGAAGTGTACTGAAAGGTTCTTAAGCCTATTATCTAGCAGCTCAGTTGCAATTTACTTATTATGCGCTGCATCCGGTACTACTTGGAGTGTAGGGATGGGTGGGTATTTTAAACCCCACACGTGAGTGTAGGGATGGACGGAGATGGTGTGTAGAGGCTAGTTAAGTAGGACTCTGATTACTGTTAAATGTATATCTAATACTATTAATGTGATGAGCTTAGGCCCTAATGCATATCTAATACTGAAACTGAGATGGGCTAAGGCCCGAACTACTACTGAGACTGAAATGGGATTAGGCCCAAACTGCATTTGACTGTTTACTGCTAATTGACTGTATGCATGTTTTTTGTGGGGATTACACACTGAGTTTACGTAAACTCACCCTTTCCTATTAATCTGTACAGGTAATCCCTAGACTTGACGGTTCGGTGCAGCGGAGGACTCGACGGTGGCCACTCATATTTTAAATTACTTACTTTCGTTTATGGTTTTATTTGTTTATGGGGTATTTTTAGGTAGTTGGACTTTATGGACTGTTTTGCTTTAACTTTGGAAATTTTAACTGCTTTTACGGACTTACAACTGCAACCTTAACAAAATACGGATTTTCAAAAAATTAAGGTGTTCCATAAAATGAACGATTTTTCTTAAAAATGAATGATTTCCAAAGCTTCCGCTAAAAAGATACGTTTGAGACAAATGAATGGACATGCGTTATTCTGAGTTAATTAAATGTTTATAAACAGAAATGGTTTTTATCGTCAACTTAGTTTTCAATCATCCTATCAAGTGACATCGCCAGATTCGGCCATAACATCTAGGCTGGGTTTGGAGGTGTTATAGATAACTTCCTCTCTAAGCAGAACGAGTGGTCTTGCACAGAAGTATTGAGGTCGAGTGGCCTGTTGGGATAGGACTTCAAAAGAAGTCAACACAAAGATTAATAATGTGTTTGGTACTGACACGTGTCTAAACGATAAAGGGATATAACAAGTTTAAATCATTATTTCTTTGTATCGACCTGATTTTAGTGGATTGATTTTAGCAAAAATTTAACAATTTTTGTACCACAACATAGCTAGATGTACTGCCAAGTTTTTTGAACCACATAGTTTGATACAAATCTTAAACCGAAACATTTGTAAGTCATTTTGCTTCCACTCCAATAGCTTATTCTGGTTTTAGCTTTTTCTCTTAAGCTAGCTCAATCACCGTTGAAAAGGGTTGGTTGATGCTTTGGTATTGTAGTAATGGAAATGAATCTGGCAAAGAAAAGAAATTGTTTTTGAGTTGAAGGAAAATCAAAGTCTAATTCCTTGAAACTTGATTGTTTTGGGTTAAAGCCATGTAATTTGCTTTACAACTTTTCATGCCTAAACAGACGTTACTGATCCTATACCATTCTTATCTTATATTATCCAAAGTCGATTGTAGAATAAAGCACCCAATTGTGCAATGTTGAAATGAAAATCTCATTGCAGCTGCCCATTATAATCAAATATGGAAACTAATCTTATAAAATATGTAATATGATAAGATATAATTTTGTGATTTTAAGGATTTTGTAAATCCTTTAAGAATCTTAAATTGTAGATTGATTTAATCTCGATTGTTGATGATAAATAAATTGCACCATTGGATCTGGGGGCGCTCAACTATAAATAGAGGTCTTCTCATTCATTTTTATTCATCCCATTGTATTCCATTTAAATTTGCTGAATATACTCTGAAAGCATTTACTCAAACACATTTTGGGCATTACTTTCTTGTGACTTTTTCTATTCTTTTTTTGCTGTTTTGTCTTTTAGTTACTTTCTCTTTATTTTCGGTGCCTTGGAGAATTTCTACAAAGAATTCTTACATTGCGAGAGTTAGGCTGACTTAGGCAGATTTCTAACCAAGAAATTGCTTAAGGCCATGAGATTGTGAGACTAAAGTTCTATCCCCGTAACACTGGATGCTATTTCTTAAGTGATAATTAAAATACATCAAATTATATTAAAATAATAGCTCTATTTTAAACAAATAAAATTAATTAGCACAACTTTTTTATGTCAAAAGTTTTTAACTAATAATTGTAATTGTAATTTAAATTATAAATATCATAAAATTTTTCCCTATATTTTATACTTAAAATTCTATTAAATTAATAACTATATTTTAAAATTAGCACAACCTTGAAACAAATAATTGTAAAAATGATAATTATTTAAAAATAATAAATGATTGTAATTTAAATATTATCATAATTGTTTCTGTATTTTATGCTTAGAGTTTTATTCAAATACTAATTCTATTTTAAAATTAGCACAACTTTTTAACTAATAATTGTAAAAATTATAATTATTTTTAAATGTATAATTATTACAAATTTTAAATAAAAATTCTAATTATTTTTAATTGTATAAGTATTACAAGTATTTTACTTTAGCACATGCAATATCACCTACAATATTCTAACACTTAGTGTTGCAGCAAAGAAATATAGAGTTAGGTATTGATATGGTGATCTGATGGGTTTCAATTCCCTTTTCAGATGTTGTTTCTACTCATTGATTTGGTGGATTAGTTGAGATTTGAGAAGGTAGGGCTGCTTGCTTTTCTTCTGGATTCAAGTGCCAATTTGCGAAGTGAATTTAACGTTTTCAAACCTCTGAAGATGTAGTCAAAGTATTTGTTTCTTGGATTTATTGAAGGCTGACAAGCAGCTGCTTAACATCACATTTTCTTTCCATTTGTTTCGCCTCTTTACAGCATTATTTTCCATCTTTTCCTTGTATATATTAGTAGATGTCATGCATGCTCCAAGGCCCATAATCCAGCCCAAGGACAAAATGAACTTAATTTTCCATTCGAAGTACAACCAACTTCGAGAAGGATGTATCTTGGTTTCAAGAAATTCAAAAAACCAAAATCTGGTCAAATATTGATAGATTTCAGGATTTGAAGTTTTAAAAAAAATCAATATTTCAACCTTGGAAATATTGAATCAAGAACGTGAACATGCTTGGAGAACTTTAACAAGCATTAACAAACTGGATTCTTAAAGAAAGAATGCTTAGAATACAAATTCTAAGTTGTCTTTCATTTTCAGGACATTTGAAGTTCTTTTACGACGAGTTGCATTTTAGAAAAATTTTAAGACATTTGAACATTGTTGTCTTAATTTTCAGGTTTGTTTTGTTGTTTAATTAAGTTAGATGTCCTAGCTATGACTTAGCATGAGTTTAAGTTGAGTTGGCATCCATGCTTAGTTGTCAAAAACTGATTGGTTCTAAGGAAGTTAGTTATTTTTTTAGTTATTTTTTTAGAAGTATATATATATAAAGGAAGCAAGTTGAATTTTCTTTCATTCAAATCATTTGTAAAGTTTGCTTCTAGCTAGGAGATTGGGAGATTTTGGCCAGCATTGGAGATTTATTTTCTTGATATGTTTTTAGGGGTGGAGCAAAGGGGTTGGCAAGACTCGAACCCCTTAAAATGAAAATTTAACTTTTAACCTCTTTATAATTCATAAAATTTTAAATTAGTATATGGTAAAATTATATTTTAATCCTCTAAAATGATAAAAATTTGATTTAATCTTTTAAAATTTATAAAGATATAGACTATTAAAATCGTAAAATTGTATTTTTACTACTATAAAAACATACAACTTAATTTAGCCTCAAAAAAATTCTGGCTTTGGCCCTATGTAACACCCCTTACCTGTGTCCGACGCTGGGAAAGGATACGAGGCATTACCGGACTTAAACATACACATACATACGAAACCGTACCATAAATTTTCACTCAATTTAAAACATTCAAATATATGCGTATTGTCCCTAATATGGGCCTACGAGGCCTAAAACATACATCGACAATGATTCGGGACTAAACCGAGAACTTTAGAAATCTTTGGAAAAACTTAGAAAATTTCTCAAGAAATAGGGCACACGACCGTGTGGAGACAGGGGACATGCCCGTGTGCCCTCGACACGCTCGTATCCTTAGGCCGTGTAACTCTCTGTTTATGATGTCAGCACCAAAACATAGTCACATGGCCGTGTCACACGCCCGTGTGGTTTGACCGTGTGGTCGATTAAAATTTCATAATTTTTCATAAAATGATGCAGACTTCACACGGCCTGGGCACATGCCAATGTCTCTAGACCGTGTCCCTCACATGACCAAGACACACGCCCTTGTCTTAGCTCGTGTGTTTACTACTGGACATTCTGTTTTTGCAAAACTAAGGTGCAGGGGACATATGGCCAGACAACACTCCCATGGGAGCAGACCGTGTGTTAGACACGGCCTAGACACATACTCGTGTGTCTAACCGTATGGACAAATCCTAGGCTATTTTCCAAGCCATTTGCCACCCTTAAACACTCACATACTTAAACCCACTTCATGGCATGCAACATGGCACATTTGGTTACTCAAGCATTCACAATCATGGTTAAATTATGTCTATAATGTCACATAGCACATACTCAAGTTGACATGCTTCTTTAAAGCCTTCCACACCAATTTCATATTCAATCAATATTAATAACCTACTTTCAAGTTACCCATTTATACCATGGATATGGTCACACATATTGGTCATAATCCATCCATCAAGCACATATACCATTCATCACACTCATCATCCACAAGCAACCACAAACCACATCAAGCATAATCACGTTTGCATGCATGCATAATTAATTAGGGTTACAACCCATTAATCAATATGAGCCACATCTCATGGCCATATACAAAATAGTCATAATACCATCATGAGCCAACACCTTTAGCTAATCAATATGACACATAACAAAATAACCAAGTTTCCTATACATGCCATACTCAAAATATTGAGACTAACTGTACCCAAATGTTTCAATTGATAGTGTGATCGAGTCTCCGACGTCCTTCGATCCCCGAGCTAGCTTGGCGACACTATAAGAAATGGAAAGGAAGGGAGTAAGCATAATTGCTTAGTAAGTTCACATGCAAATAATATGCAATCTAAACGAGTACTTAACATATATTTAACATAATGAAAATAAACATGCTTATCATCAAGATCTCTTAAGCATACTCTTCACATATACATTCTTTCCACAATTTCATCATATACCAAAGCATTACTCATGAGTATAGTGTACATACCTGTACCAACTTGTAACAAAACTAGTACTCACTTATCAAGTTACCTGTTGTATCACAAACTCAACTTACCTTTATCTTTCCCGATGAATTTCCCGTTGAACACTTAGAATACTAACAGATACTTGGAATCTTGCACATAAGTGCCACATATGTAGCCAAAGCTACCTTATATCACATAACACATTAAGGCTCATTCTCGAGCTACTCACGGGTCTACTCACACAAGCTGTCAGTCAGGACGTAGCTACACGGGCTGCTCATACAAGCTGTCAGGTATCCGCAACACATGCCGGACTACCTAGCCACCGGTAGGACGTACAAGACCAGCACTCGGATCCACATAAACATATATCACATATCTCATGAGCTCAAATCATATAATTCCTAGTGACATGTCACTTGTATCCTAAACTATTCCTAAGGTTCAAACAGGATTTCCTTGATTTTCGCATCGCTGTTGAACTTGCTCGTAATGTTGTTTACGATGTCCATAATACCAATCATATACTCATGGAATATCAAGGCATATAATTCATGATAGCAATAAAGCATTTAAATTCACATAATATTAAAGCATTAAAATATGTTACAACATCACATTATTTACACATGAACTTACCTCGGTATAAAATGATGAAAACGAGTCTAATTATCAATCACTTTGTTCTTCCCTCGGTCAAGGTCCAAAATTCGTTTCTCTTGATCTATAATACCAAATTAACTCATTTAATACACAAATTATTCAAATTGACCCAAAAATCATACTTTGGTAAAATTACCATTTTACCCCTAACTTTTCATTTATTTACACTTTAGTCCCTAGGATCGTAAAATGAAATGCATGCATTTTCTTTGTTACCCAAGCCTATCTGATTCATATTCCTACTCATAGCAGCCCACTTTTTTCTCTATTTCACATATTTACTACATATTTTAACGTCTTTTACAAATAAGTCTTTTTTAGGTATTTTCACTAAAAATGACTTAGTGAAAGATGCTTATCACACATCAAACTTTCATATTCCTCCATTAAACATCTAAATGCAAGCATGTCACACATGGGTCAAATTTCAAACATGAACCTTAGCTCAAATAAAGGGTAGAAATAGCTAGATCGGTTGATGACAACTTTAAAAATACAAGGAACATTAAAAACGGGGGCTAGGATGCACTCACAATCAAGCTTGAAAAGTTGGAAAACCCTAGCTATGGAACCTTTGTAAATTTCGGAACTCACATGAGAAAGATGAGCAAATTTTTCTTGATTTTTCATTTTTTATTCTTTTATTAACCAAATGACAAAAATGCCCTTAAGGCCTTTCTTTCAAAATTTTCCTATTCATGCCCATTTTTATCATAAATTTTAAAGCTTGGTCAAATTGCTATTTAAGGACCTCTAATTAAAATTCCAAAGCAATTTCATACTAAAAGATTCTAGAACACAAGTTTTGCAACTTATTCAATCTAGTCCCTAACATCAAATTGGACACTTTAGGCATACAATTTCTTCATGAAGATTTCACACAAGCATGTAATCATATCATGGACTATCGGATAATCATAAAATAATTATTTTCACTTCGAATTTGTGGTCACAAAATTACTGTTCTGACTGGACCCTAATTCAGGATGTTACACCCTATATGTTTTCCTTTCAACTCTTTCTCTTTATTTTTCATTATAAGTTGTGGCTAACACATGGCATATAACTGTTTGGCCAAAATCCTCTTTATTACTTGAGTCTTTTGATTTCGGGTAAACTACACTGTAGGTCACTCTAAAATAACGTGTAACACCCCTAACCTGTATCCGTCGTCTGAATTGGGTTACGAGGCATTACCAGATAATAAAACTAAGGCTGTGTGAAACCTGTAGAGTATACTGCCTTAATTCGAAAGGGTACCCCAGGGGACACATAGCCGTGTAACATGACTGTGTGTCGCACACGGTTGAGGCACACACTCGTGTCTTTGACCGTGTGGACAAAAATAGGCCATTTGCAAAGCCAATTTGCCCACCCTTTTCTCATACACACCTAGCCATCAAAATGGTATCGTTTCTATACATATAAAGGCAGCCAAAACATACCAATTCACACACATTTCATGCCATTTCATAATCAACCATTTCACTACTCAAATTCACAACCAAAATCATGCCAAAATAATATGACAAAATCATCAAACTTGCATAACTTCTAAATGCATTTCAACATCATCTTATGACCTATTTCATGCCTCAAAATATACCATTTTATTATCTCAACGCCAAGCCACAACATATCATCATTCTAGCATTAGCTTACCACAAAACAACTAGTTACATAAACAAACTTACAACCATCACAACATCCATAGATAATATTCCAAAACAAGCCATCACATAAGGCATTATATACATTACATGTATCACATAATGAACACATATTTCAAACCAACATTAATGGCCATACACACCAACATTTACAAGCCAAATCTCATGGCTAATATCATATTTCAAAATATATCATTATGACACTAGCCTATACATGCCATATACTATATATAAAAAGCTTTAAAAGTATCAACGAGTTGATCGATAGTGTGATGACGTTTCCCAACGATCCCCAAGTCTGAGCTAGCTTCGAAAATCTATAAAACATGGAAAGAACACACAAAGTACGCTTTAAAAGCTTAGTAAGCCATATACAAATAAAGCCACAATATAAACATTTACATATCATTACAACTATGCTAAGCATAGCTAATCACATACAAGTTCACCAACCTTTCTCATTGAACACATATTCAACATCATAATTGAATTCAACAAATAAGCAATTTATAGATAAGCATATATAGATACACAAACCTTTTTCAATGAATACTTATTCAAATTCACATGTAATTTCATCAATAATTTCTCTTTTCAATACTCGTATGAATCTCATACGTACCTGAGGCACTTAACTCTTTCACATAATCTTTATCAACTTGACTTTGCCCGTTGAACCATTCGAACTCATTAAAGATACTCGAACATCACATAAGCTCGTACAATGCCATATCCCAGATATGGTCTTACATGTTATCACATATCGATGCCACTATTCCAGATAGGGTCTTACATGTAATCGATTGACAATGCCAATGTCCCAGATGCTCTTACACGTAATCGTATAATGATGAAATGTCCCAGACATGGTCTTACACATATGCCAATGTCCCAGACATGGTCTTACATGTAATCTCGTCTCGGTGATCCTAATTTCATGACATTCGTATCCTATGTTATTCCTAAGGTTCGTACGGGACTTTGGATATCATAACTCCGTTGATTCTTGCTCGTATTTGCTCATTCACATTCATAACAATTCAATAACAGTTATGCACATATAATTCAATTTGAAGACATTTATTTACATATGAACTTACCTCATAGTTGGAATAGAGGGACCGGATCAATAATTTGACAACTTTCGATTTCCCCGATCTAAATCTGATTTCTTTTGTTCTTAATCTATATACATTCAAAATTAACTCTTTTACTCATAAACACATTCAATTTAGTCCACAACACATATTTGGGCATTTTTGCACTTTAGCCCCTAAAATTTCACATTTATTCAATTTAGTCCTTATTTCATAAAAACATAAATTACACAAAATTTGACAAAACCCATGCTTGGCCGAATTTACTATAAGTCCCTAGCAGCCCTATTTTTTTTATTATTTCACAATTCAACTACTCAATTTACACTTTTCACAATTTGATCCCTACTATGCATTTTTACTCAAAATCACTTTACAAAACTTGATAATCTATCATTTATCTCCATAATTCATCATCAAACATCATAAAAATCATGGATTCATCAATGGAATTTTTCAAAATCACAAACAAACTCAAAAATTAGGGCATGGGTTAGCTAGAACACGAAGCAACAATCTCAAAAACGTAAAAATCATAAAAAATCGAGCAAAGAACATACCGTAATCAAGGTGCAAGTGCTGAATATCAAAACCCTATTTCTAGCCTTCTTTGCTTTATTCAGCCATAAAAGATGATAAAATGGCCACCATTATGCTTTTTTTTAATAATATTAACCTTATTAACCAATTTACCATTTTTACGTTAATTAAAACCATTTAAAAACACTTAATACAAGCCTATTTATGTCAAATTCCACTATCAATGATCAAATATAAACATAAGGACCTTTCATTTAATAAGCCATGACAATTAAGCACTTTAAACAAGTAGAATGCAACTTTTGCATTTTACGCGATTTAGTCATTTTATCAAATTGAGCTGTTAAACGATAAAATTAGCTTACGATTTTCACACATATATATTCACATGCTGTAAACAAAAAAATAATATTAAAATAATTTTTTGACCTCGAATTTGTGGTTCCAAAACCACTGTTCCAATTTAGCTAAAATCGAGCTGCTACATAACGTCGTTCCTATTTTGGTCACTCTAAATTTTTTGTTATCAATTTAATCACTTTAATTAAGATAATTTCTTGAATTAGTCATAGCCGTTAAAAATTCCATTAATCCACTAATGAATTGTTGATGTGGCATTTTTTAACTTTTGAGTAATACTAGGTACCTCTCTATAATTAGTCCAAAATATTTTTTTGATTTATTTGCAACATAAGAACCTCCAATCTTTATCCCGCCGATCCCATGCTTCGCCATCTCTATCTCTCCTTACTCCACCACCCCCTCACCAAAAGGACCACCTTATGAATGCTTCTCCAACATGGGTGATGTAGAACTAAATAACTCCTTTCCTTCATTTCAATATCTCAAATTTCCTCTATATAGTTCTTGTTCTTTTCTCTTTTCATTTTCCTTCCCATTGCATTGGGAACCTTCTAAAGTTTCCATTTCTAATGGCTTCTACTTTAAAGGAATAGGCTACATTTATATCTCTCTTTTCAAGTAATTATTACATTTCACCTCTAATCTTTTCTTCACTCTTTTCCAATGATGAATTGACAGTTTGTATACTTGCCTAGAATGTATAAAATATATATAGCCTTCCTTTTTCTTTTTTCTTTTTAATTATTTTAAAGTAAATTAATATACCATGCCATCTATTTCTTCTCTCTTTTTCCGGAGTAAATTTCCCCAAAATGCCAATTTTTTTTAAAAATAATGAATTACACTACAGTTTCTAAAAATTATGGGACTAGGTTGAAATAAGGAAAACGCTTCCGTTTTTCAGCAAATTTGCAGGAAAACATTTCCAGCTGACAGCACTTTCTACCCCCAATATCTTTTTATTTTTTATTTTTTTTGTGCCACTTCTTGTGAAAATAAAACTTACAAAACAGGCCTTTATATAGACCCCGAGTCTCTTTTCCCTTATTTTCTTTAGAGAAGTGGGATATGGGGCTATATAGACTCATAATCTATTTGCAGTTTTTTTCTAGACAATGTGGGATTACTTACATTCAGTTAAGAATAAACAATGTAATTGTTTAGCGAGTCTGCTTAGATAGCAAGATTTTGTCTGCCAAGTGGCAAGGGTTTTTTGTTAGGGTGTGTTTGGTGGGACAATAAGTATGAAAGGCAACGATAAGGCTTGGAAATATTTCCTTGTGGAATTTGTGATCTGACAAAGATGAATTAAATAGAGAATGATCTAGCAGGATTGTAAATTGACGACGCAGAGGAAGAAGCTTGGCCATTTCCTGAGGAATCTAGAGCCCAAAAGTCAGCTTATGGTTTATACTTTGTAAGATGTTGTTTAACAGCTAGCATGGTCCACTTTCTTGCAATGCGAAACATGATGGCAAATTTATGGCATCTGTTGAGAGGGTTTCAAATATCAGATCTAGGGAATAAAAGGTATTTGATCAAATTTCTTTCATGAAGTAGATGTGGAATGGGTGTTGAGCGGTACCCTATAGACGTTTAATAATAATCTCTTATTACTTCATCGATTAAGAGAGAGAGAAAGAGAGAGAGAGAGAGAGGATCCAAAACTAGTCCTTTTGTTGTTTTTAGATTTTTGGGTTTAGGTACATGATCTCCCACCAGGTTTCTTTTCAAAGAATGTGGTAAAGTAATTTGGAGACTTTGTTGGAAAATCCCTAGAATATGACGCTAAACAATTAAGCATGGGTGTAAGGAATTACTTGCATATCCAGGTTTAGTTGGATGTATGAAAACCTTTAAAAAGAAGAAAGAAACTTATGATTTTGTATTTTAATTTTGTCTATGCACCATTCTGTTATGAAAGATTGACGTTGTTTTGTTTCCTGTGTGGATGTTTGGGTCACGGGGACAACTTTTGTCAAATCAGAATAACTTATAGCCTGAAAGAGATGGAGTTTGGGTGGGATCTATCATTGAAGATGCAATTAAGGAGGGCAACCACTACCACAAGTGTTTGGTTAAGGGATGATGATAATGATGATTTTTTGGGTGCAAAAAAGGAGGTGCAAAATTTGGGAAGAAATTCTTGCGAGGGGTTAAAGACAGACACACGACAAGAGATAAACCCTATCTTGGTATTCAATTTGGAAAGAACATCAAAGCTGGATGGCACAAATGGAATGGGTCCCTCAAGTGGGTTAGGTCGAGCCAACATGGAGGAAGATTTAGAGGAAAGACCCATTGAGACCAGTGATGGAAAGAAGAGGCCTAGGTTTGATAAACAGATTCCAAACAACTCATTCGTGCAATCCTTTTGAAGTTGACAGAAAGGCGTGAGGAGATTTACAACAAAAAAAATATTAACGGCTGCGATAAACAAGTTGACAAGTCGCAATGAAAATCTTAAGTTAGAATTTCCATGGATTGGGTAGTCCACGGGTTGTAAGGCACCTTCAACATATGCTGAAGTTACATATCCCAAACTGGTCTTCTTTATGGAGAGTAAATTAAATGCTGCTTGAATGGAAAAAGTTTAGAGATAATGCGGGTTTTAGAATTATATTGATGTTTTGCCTATTGGTTCTTGTGGATGAGTGAGTCTTGGATGGAATGGAAGAAGTCTAGTAAATTTGAGGAGTTACTCTATCAATCATATTGTTGTAGAAATTCAGTAGGACGGGAGGTGTCAAAGTGGCAGATAACTGAGTTTTATAGAGCCCCAGATGCTCGAACTAGGGCAGGAGTTTGGAACTTGTTAAAAAAATTAAGGGGTAATCGAGATTTTCCATGGATGATCTATGGTGATTTTAATGAAATTGACAAGGTTGTTTTATGGTGATTACGGGTTATGATTGTAAAATAATGCGGTGATAAAAGAGGCTAGTTGCGACAATTGTTGCAGCAGTGGGATTGCTTTGGTGAAAAGTTTACGACAGCGAAAGGAGGGTTTTGCGACAAAAATAAAAAATTGGTGAGAACTTTCTGGATTTGAGGCCGACGACAGAGAAAGAAAATTGATGGCTAGGGTTAAAGCTAATTGCTTGAGAAAAATATGATGGTAAAGAAGGGTTTATATAGTAGTAGATTAGAGTAAAATTGTAGCTAAAGTTTAGCTACAAGGGGATACTTGGGCGGCAAGGCATGGAGGGAAGAAAAAGTGGTAAAAAATTTAGGGTTTTGAGGGACCCTTTGAACAATAATAGGTGGGTAATTTCCTCTTCTTCACTGTTCTGGGCCTCGAGCCCAAACTTATTTCCTGTACTAAAGAATTAAACTGAACCAAAAAGTAAATGGATTAGTACTTTGGCCAAATTGATCCTCTTATTAAACATAAAAAAATTAAATTAAAATTGAAAGTAAAAATTAAAATAAAAATTCTTTTCGGGCTACTTAGAAAATTTTCTTCTAAAAAAATTACATCAAATTAAATTCCTAGGAAAGGTTGGAGGGGTCACAAATGGTCTCGCTTAAGTTCCAATCTCCTTAGGTAGAACTAATTTAATGTACTAATTCAAGAAAAATAATTTCTACAAATGCCATTATTAAAAATAAAAATAAGAAAATTAAGGGTCTGTTAAATTGAACGTGGTTTCAACTTGCTCAACTTCACCATCCCAATTGTGTTTGAGACGTTGACCATTAACTTTAAATGTACCTCCCCTGTTGTCTTGTAATTCTACTACTCCATATGGATAAACTTTTTGAATGGTGTAAGGTCCAGTCCATCGGGATTTGATCTTCCTAGGAAATAACCTTAGCCTCGAATTAAACAACAAAACTTTTTGATCTGGTCTGAATTCATGAGGTTGTATACGGCTGTCATGCCATCTCTTAGACTTTTTTTTATACATCTTGGCATTCTCGTATGAAAATAACTTCAACTCTTCAAGCTCATTAAGCTATAACATTCTTCTCTCACTGGCTTGCTTTAGATCCAGATTTAATTGTTTCAAGGCCCAGTGAGCTTTATTTTCCAATTCAAATGACAAACGACATGCTTTTTCAAAGACTAACTGATAAGAAGTCATTCTTAACTATGTCTTGAAATTTGTTCGATAGGCCAATAGAGCATCATCGAGCCTTCAAGATCAATCTTTTCTATTAGGTCGAACCACTTTCTCAAGGATTCTGTAACACCTCTAGCCCGTATCTGTCACCGAAATAGGGTTATGAGGCATTACCGGACCAGACACAACTTCCGAACGATTACATAAACTCTTAGGTCATTACGAATGCATACATAATAATTTATAAAACACATAATAAAATTTTAAGCATGCTTTGAAATATCTCATTTCATACTCAAACCCTGTCATATTCAAAAACAGTCATACGAATATAATGTGTAATCATGCTTTGAAACATATAGTAACAATTGTTAATTCTTAACTATTAAATATACAACAAATACTATATTAATAAATCTCACAAATACCTTAAGCATAATTTCAAAATTTATAACATTATGTGCATGGTATATATTAGTAGGAACCATTTGATTAATAACTTAAACTCAAAATAATCAGCTTACCTAATTTACATAAAAACAATCATGATTTCTTATAATTTGAATTACTATTCATTTGGTCATTTTCCAATGGCTTAGCCAAATATAAACTTGCTAAATGCATATACTTATTCAATGTCCACTTTCATTTTACTCAACCATATCACACGCATGTAACATTGCATAGAATAAATTCCATACATCAACCATAATTTGCATTACATGTCAAGCACTTCACAAGTTTATATATATATACATAATTTAACCAAACTCTCAAATAAAAATAAACATATCAATAAAACATATAAATTTAAACATGGTCAAAATGCATAAAATTGAATATTAATCTTAGCCATTTAAATGTGAACATTAATTTCTTAATTAATCTATTGCCAAATTACTAAGTCATTTACATCTATGTCCTATTTGTACACCACATAACCAAATCCATAGCTAAATACATATTTTCTCATACTTATTAATGAGCCTAACCGCAACCAAACCTTCTATTATTCTATTTCAACCAATTCGTTATACAAACATATTACTCAAATAATATATATATATATCAAACCAATACATCATATGCCTATATATATATATGCAAGTGCCGAATCATCAATCAAATATATCCATTACCAAAATTCAACATTTAGTCGAATACACTCGTCAACCAAATTAAACCATTACTATCAAATGCAAGACACAACTGAATCATTTTAACCATGAGCAACATAACAAGCATAATTCATACTTATGTATATACCATAGCTGTAACACCCCAAACCCGGCCCAGACGTTATGGCCGAATCTGACGTGCCACATTGGAGTTGAAAACCCACGTTCCGTTTTAGTGTTTTAAAACCATACATTTTATTGAGTTAACAAAGTGTATGGAAGCTGGGCACCAGGTAGGTATCCGAGACAGAGGAGGTGAGCCATGAAGGCTGCTTAAGTACCAAGCTCTTTTTTTTGGATCCAATCCTAGACATGCCCACAACCATAGCCACACTTTGTTATATCGAGTTTAAATTTGTTTAAGTGGACGTCTTTGATAAATCGATTAATCGTGGTGTTGAGATATTTTGAAAACAAGTATCATTTTGAAAACACGTCCTAAGTCTAGCCCATTTTAATAATTATTAACCAATTTTTAAAGTTATTAAAATTAAAATAATTCGAAAAGAAATAAAAGGAAAGTTAAAATTGGCCTTATTACAACCCAAAATAAATAATAATTAAAGGAAATTAAATGAAAACCAACACTTATTTAAAAGTCCAAAGACAATCACCGTGGCCACTCTGAATCCCTCCGCCCAAGTCCCCACATCAAGGCTCACCGCAAGGTTAAGGAAAGGGGGTGAGTTTGGAAACTCGAGTGTGCAACAAGCCCTTTCAGAGCCCAAAACAATAACGGCTGTTGGGTCTAAGCCCAAATCCAATCTCAATCATGCATGGGTCAGTAGCCCTTTTCATATTTCATATTTCATAATATGGTCAAGCATTTTCATATTTCATATTCTTGGGCAAGCCTTTTCATATTTCATATTCTTGGGTCAAGCCTTTCTCAGAAAGCAGTATAGCCCTTAGGCCCATTTCAATATCACATATAATTTCAATGAAAGAATGCAACCCATTTGGGAGACTACTCAACCCACCATCCGCTACTCTCCACCCGTACCAACCAACACACCATGTGGGATTAACTCGACCCACCCCGCCATACTCTCCATCGGCAAAGATAGTTGCTTTATCATATAACCGAGGCCTAGCCTCTTTTAATAATCGGGCAAAAGCCCTTTCAATAATCGGGGCATAAGCCCTTTTATAAGCGGGGCATAAGCCCTTTTGATAATCGGGGCATAAGCCCTTTTGATAATCGGGGCATAAGCCCTTTTGATAATCGGGCATAAGCCCTTTTCACTTCCTCCATCCATATAAAACCCAACCCAATGCGTTATGATTACATCATGTGCATATCATACATATCATGTGCATATCATACATGTCATGTGCATCTCATACATACCATATTTATCAAAATCCCATGTATTAAAATCATACATAAACCCTAGGGGTATAATGGTCATTTTACCTAGGGGCAAAACGGTCATTTTCATGGTATAAGGGTAATCTCATAATTTTACCAAAATTAGGGTTTCCATGTTCATTAACGATTACTAACAATCCATGGGTACAAACAAGTGATTCGGCCCATTTTTAGCGAAATCGAGTTATTGGGCCTAAAACCCCTAATGGGCCCTACTTAGCCAATTTTGTCATCTAGGCCCATTTAGCCTATATCCATAATAGTATTAATAGTTTTAACAGGCAATTTAACAGATTTCTGTTTTCTAGCAATTTTACCCAAATAGGCTCGAAAGCCTATTGGGCCCTATTTCAGCCCCTCGAGGCCCAACTTACCGTGAACGCCAAAAACACGTCCTTACCGTTTCCATTGTTCCCGATCATCATCTCATTGATTCTAACTAACTAGTGAGCGTTCGCTTGCTCACAAGTCCTCGAAATGCCAGAATTTCGGTATTTTGACTTTTCGACATTTATCACTTTAAGCTAAGAAAAAGGGTTCGTTACACACCTGATTTGCGATATTCCTTGACGCGATCTCCTATGCGATTTCTCCTATAATCAACCACTTATAGATTAGACCATGTTATTATTAAACCAAATCAAAAACTACCTATTATCATCACTTACACATTCAGCCACCATCCACAATGGCCCTTGGGTTCATACCTTTGCCGAAGTTGATGACTAGATTTAGTCAATCCAATGATCAAAGCTTTTCACACACTCCTCGATCGGTAGCCTTTAATCCTCACTAGCACCAACAAACCAAATAACACCAAAAACCCTTTTAGCCTTAGTCGACGGAGGGTTTTCACTTTTCTTAAACCACAAGATACAAATGGAAAGAAGGTTCAATACTTACCACGAGATCTACTCGTTGAAGAACGTTCCAAATACCTTCCTACCCCATATCCTTTGTGAATCCAACTTAAACGTCGTGAAAATAGATCTAAATATTAATTCCCGAATCACTAAAATATGAAGCTTTGACTTTTCAAAGAAATATTAAACTAAGCTATTTAGAGGTTAGTACACACTGTTATGGGTTGAAGTTGAAACATTTCCAAAATCAATCGCCTACGATAACCACCACCGCCACTCAAACTTAACTAATCCAATATCAATATATGTAAATCCTAAGCACATCACCATACGGAACATAAGGGCATATTCGTCATTTTAACATACAGGGTATTTTGGTAGTTTTACAAATTGAGGGTATTGCGGTAATTTCACAAACCAAGGGTATTTTAGTAATTTTGTAAATCGAGGTAAAACAAGAATTCAGAAATCAAGGGTAAAACAAAGAATTACAGAATCGAGGGTAAAACGATATTTATGTAAATCGGGGTAAAATGGTAATTATGTAAATTAGGGGTAAAACGGTAATTCTATAAATCGAGGGTAAAATAGTAATTCTGTAAACTAAGGGTAAAACGGTAATTCTATAAATCGGGAGTACTTTGGTAATTTTACAAGTCGAGGGCATTTCAGTAATTGGTAAACTAAAGTATTCTAAACATGGATAACAATACGAATGGGCCTAAAGCCTATTCTCTACCAAATGGGCCCACACTCGTGTGGCCCTTTTAGCCCAAACCTAGCCACAGATATGCGATTCACCTAGCCTAGTCCAATATTTACTACACAATCAAACAACTTATCCAATTGGGCCCGTAGGCCTATTGGGCCCATATGGCCCTTTTCTACCATCACTACCAAGTAGCCATCCAACAACAAGAGTAGTGATAAATACACACGATAGGAGATGGAGTTAATCCACGCTCTGAGCACTCTTAATGACGCCCAACCCAAACGAGCACGCCATACAATGAAAGGGATCACCAAGAAAGGTACATTTACTCTCTTCATGGTTCCTCTATTTAAAGCCGACTTCACAACCACTCTTATATTAGCTTCGATGTGGGATCCTCCAACATTAGAGTTTAAATTCAACACCAACTCTTGCCACTGTTAGCAAAATAAATGCTCTTTGCTTGCCATGGGATTCAACCTATGCCTCCCTTAAATGCTCCCACGCTACTTGCCACTAAGCCACAAGGCTTTTTGTGTCATATTTTATCCCCAATTAATTATATGGTCTAAAGGCCAAAGTCCAGTTCCCTTTAAAAAAAACAAAATAAATTGCAAGAGCCAAGGCTTGAACCCGTGCTCCCATACAACCTTAATGACACCACAACCACTAGACTACAAGCTTCTTTGTGTCATTTATTTAACACAATAATTTAAAACCCTCATCCAAGCATCCGTGTTTTTTCACTTAATACCAAAATTTTGCTAAAGCCCAAGTTTGAACCCAAGATTTCTCCAACACCGCTCAAAGCCATTAACCACTAATAGCAAACATTTAATTGTTTCATTTCATTGCACAATTAAATACCTATATAAAACCTCTTTACGGACCCACACTCAAGGCCCAATACTTCTAGGCCCAAATTCGGGGTGTTACAATAGCCAATTTAATCAAACCACATCCAAAATCACCAACCATTTCCAATACATATGACACTTATAAACTTAACTAAAATTTCATATACTTACATATCATAATAGCCATTTTCGCATGGCTTAATATATATACACAACTTCAAACTTAACCAAATATAATCTAGCTTACACATGCCATAGGTTCAAGTTCAAACTTATAAAGTACCAAAAACAGTCGATAGTGTGATAGACTTCACTGATGATCCCCGAGCCCGTAACTAGTCTCCAAAATCTATAAAACAGAAGCAAACATAAACACAGAATAAGCTATCACAACTTAGTAAGTCATAAGCAAATAAACAACTCAATTACATAATCAACTCAATTTAACAAAACCAATTTATTCTATCATAATCACACTTAATTTCAAGCTTACAGTTTCATATACAACATATACTTTCATATATAAACTTTATCTTGGCCGAGTATACATATATATATTATCAAAGTATCATTCAATTTCAAAGCCATAATATTATTATATAACTGAATATATATACATTCATATGCATGTACTCATGAATCAAACTTTAATATCACATACTTATACATAACATGTGACCGAATATACTTCACAAATACACATATATTTACATTAGCATCATGTGTAATTTGTATCACATATCAAATAACCAACTTAGCTTATTTTCAAATAGGTAATCAAGTATCACATACCTGATCACTTAAACTCGATTTACACATTATGTCACAACTTATCATTGCTCATTGAACCATTTGGAATTGAATAGGATACTCGGATAATCACACATATCGTACAATGCCAACGTCCCGGACGTGGTCTTACATGTAATCAGACATCGATGCAACTGTCCTAGATAGAGTCTTACATGAATCACACATCGATGCCAACGTCCCAGATGTGGTCTTACAGGAGAACACATATCAAAAATCCTATGTCATGACATATGTATCCTAGCTATTCCTAAGGTTTGTACGGGGCTTTCGGATGTCTTAACTCGACCGAATCGAACTCGTACACATAGCTTTCAAGCTTATATATATTTGGCTTCCACATATATATTATCCCATTATTCATTTTAGCATATATAGTTCGTATTTAATCAAATAAATAACATTTATTTGCTTATAAACTTACCTCGGACAATGATAATCGGAACGGGACGATTATTCGACAACTTTGGTTTTCCTCCAACCCAAATCTGATTTCTTTGGTTCTTGATCTAAACATATTCAAATTAAAATCATTCAAACATAATTTCATTCAATTTAGTCCAAAACCACATAAATGGGTAAATTGTCATTTTGCCCCTAACATTTCACACTTTTTACAAATTAGTCCAAATTGCACAAAACACAAAACACCCAAAATTTGAATGTATTATGCTTAGGCCGAATATTCCTTATGTTCATTCAAGTCCATAAATTTCATTTATTTCACATTTTAGTCCCTCAATTTATTATTTTTGTAATTTAGTCCTAATTACTGAAATTCATAAAAATTCCAATATAAAACATATTAATCCAAAACATATCTTTCCTAATTCATCATCTAACATCAAAAATCTCAATTATTCATCAATGGAATAACTCAAAATATTCATCAAAATTAGAAATTCAAGCATGGGCTTTGTACATTACACTGCAACGATCTCAAAAACATAAAAATTATAAAAAACCAAGCTAATTACATACCTTGATTATGCTACCAAATGGCCAAAACTTCCAAATCATTATTCTCTCTCTTTTATTTTAGTATTCAGTCATGGTGGAAAAGATGAATGCAAATTTTTATTTTATGTTTTATAATATATTAACTTAATAATAATTTTACATATTTAACCTTTAAAATAAAATATAAAACCATTATAATTCTTGGCCATAACCATCCATATCATGTTATCATGGAAAAATTGCATTATAAATACGCATTCAATTTGACCCTTACACATTAAACCATCAAATTTTCATTTTACGCAATTAAGCCTTTTCTATTAAATCGGCACTCAAACGACAAAATTAAAACACATAAATTTCACATATATAAATTCACACATAATAAACAAAGAAAATAATTTAAAAATATTTTTCTGACTCAGATTTTTGGTCGAAATCACCGTTTCGAATAGAGTCTAAATCGGGCTGTTACAAATTCCTTTGATCACATAGTTTGCTCGTTCAACTTGCCCATTTGATTGTGGATGATAGGCAGTGACAATTTTCTGTCTCACATCATAGTAGTCAAGCAACCACTTAAGCCATTTGTTTACAAAGTGAGATCCTTTACGCTAATTATCGCATGACAACCTGAGCATGTGTAACATCCTAAGATAGGGTCTAATTGAAACAGTGGTTTTGAGACCACAAATTCAAAATAAAAAAAATTATTTTATGATTATTTTAATATCCATGATATGATTTCATGTTTGTGTGAAATTTTCATGAAGAAATTCTATGCAAAAGGTGTCCAATTTGACTTTAAGGACTAAATTGAATAAGTTGCAAAACTTGTGTTCTAGAAGCTTTAAGCGTGAAATTGTTTGGATTATTAATTAGAGGTCCTTACATAGCAATTTGACCAAGTTCTAAAATTTTGGACAAAAATGGGCATGAATAGAAAAAATTTGAAAGAAAAGCCTTAAGGGCATTTTAGTCAGTTGGTTAATAAAAGAATAAAAAGGGAAAAATAAGTCAAAAATCTTGTCCATCTTCCTCCTAGTGTGCCGAAAATTACAAGGTTTCCATAAATAGGGTTTTCAACATTTCAAGCTTGATTGTAAGTATTCCCTAGCCCCGTTTTTAATGTTCTTTGCATTTTTAAAGTTCTTGAAGCATGATCTATCCATTTCTAGCCATATTTTGAGCTAGGTTTCATGTATGAAATTTGAGCCATGTGTGATATGTTTTTATTTTGATGATTAATGGAAGATTATGAAAGTTTGGTGTGTGATGAACATCTTTTACTAAGTGGTTTTTAGTGAAAACACCTAAAAAGGACTTGTTTGTAAAATATGTAAAAATGGGTAGTAGAAATGTGAAATAAAGGAAAATGAGGGCTGATCTGAGAATGGTATAGGTTCGGCTAGGTTGGGTAACCAAGAAATGCATGCATTTCATTTTACGAGCCTACGGACTAAAGTGTAAATAAGTGAAAAGTTAAGGGTAAAAAGGTAATTTTAGCAAAGTATGTGTTATGGGTCGATATGAGCAATGTGTGTATTGAACAAGTTGAATTTGGCATTATATATCAAGAAAAACATGATTCGGGTCTTGATCAAGGAAAAAACAAGGTTACGAGGATTAAACTCGTTTCTATAATTTTGTACCGAGGTAGGTTCTTTTGCAAATATTGCAACATGTGCCATAATTTAAATTCTTTTATATTGCATGTATGGTAAGTACATATATCATCAATGTAATGTTGTATCATGTGTTTATTGCTTAAAGTTATTATGAATTATGCTTGATTATTCCATGAGTATGTGGTTGGTGCCATGGATATTGAAATCATCATTACAAGTAAGCGCAATGGAAATATGGTATCGAATAATCCCATTTGAACCTTAGGAATAGTTTATGATACAAGTGACATGTCATTAGGAAATTATGTGATCTGAACTCATGAGTTGTGGTCTGAGTTCATGATTTATGTGACACATGTTATGGAGGTCCGGGTACTGGTCTCATAAATGGTATTATGGCGAGGTAGCTGGCAAGTGTTGCAGATACCTAACAGCCTGTATGAACAGACTCGTGAGTAGCTCAAAAATGAGCAACATGTGATATGAGATATGAGATATGAGGTAGCATTAGCTACATATAAGGCACTTAGGTGCAAGATTTCGATGTATCCCATAGTATTCCGAGTGTTCAACGGGTAGTTCAAGAGAAGTTCAATGAGTAATCTTAATGATTGCATAAAAGACGAGAAAGTATGCTATTATGTGCAAGTGACATAGGTATGTACATCAAACTCATGAGAGTACCATAAGAAATGATGAATTTGTGGTAAGAATATATATATATATATATATATATATATATGAAGAGTAAGTTTAAGAGATTGGGTAAAATGCAAGACTATGTTATTATGCTAAATGTATGATTAATGTATGTTTAAGTTGAATTTTATTTGCACATGAACTTCTAAGCTTTTAATGCTTACCCCTCTTTCTTTCCTTTTCTTATAGTGTCGCCAAGCTAGCTTAGGGATCAATGGACGTCAGAGTTTTCGATCACACTATCAATTGGATAATTTGGGTATAATTAGTTTTATCTTTTTGAATATGGCATGTATAGGGACTTGGTTATTTTTTTATGTGTCATATTGAATAGCCAAATGTGTTGGCTCATGAAAGTATTATGATTATTTTGTATATGGCTATGAGAGGTGGCTCATATTGATTGTTGGGTTGTAACCCTAATTATTCATGCATGCTTGCAATGTGTTATGCTTGATATGGTTGTTCATATTAATGAATGTGATGGTTGGGATTGATGTTTAATGAATAAAATATGGTTAATGTGAATAACAATAAATATGATACAAATATGGCTTTTAAAGGTAAGTTTAAAAAGATAGACAAAAGTGAAATTGGTGTGGAATGCTCTAAGAAGGCATGATAGGTTGAGTTTGTAACATGTGACAGCATGGATATATTTTAACCATGAATGTGGATGCTTGAATAGCCAAATATGCCATGTAGCATGCCATGAAGTGGGTTCAAGTTTGTGAATGAATAAGGGTGGCAAATGACTTGGAAAATAGCTTAGAATTTGTCCACACAGTTAGACACACGGGCATGTGTCTTGGCTATGTGTGACACACGGTCTGTCCCATGGGCATCTGATTTGGCCGTGTGTCCCCGTGTAACCTTAGTTGGTTGATGATGTCATAGTTAGAGAGTTACATGGTTGAGGACACGGGCTTGTCCCAAGCCACACGAGCGTGTGACTCTCCAAATCAAGAAAATTTTTTAAGTCTTCCTATTATTTTCGAAGTTATCAATTTAGTCCCGAATCATCATCGATGCATGTTTTGGGCCTCATGGGCTCGTATAAGGGACGATATGCATAAGTATGAATGATTTTGATTTGAACAAAAATTTTATGGCCGAATTTTGTATGATAGGTTACGTTTAAGTCTGTAATGCCTTGTACCCTGTCCCGGTGTTGGACTTGAGTAAGGGTGTTACATCTAGTGGTATTAGAGCTACAGTTTAGTCAATTCTCAGACTAACATAGCATGTGTACGAGTCTAGCTATACATGCCATACATATAATATGATAGTGTGACAACTCCTGACGACTTTAAAATATGTTTTCATAGAGTAAATGGATTCCGACAGAATAGTGGTGGATGATGTAGAAAGTAACGCGCCTGCTCCCGCTGAAGGAGCAGTGCCATCTAATAGTAGACCCATAACTATTAGTAGAAGAAAAGGAGGTAGAGAAGTTTTTCTCCACATGATGGATGCCTGGTACACAGAGTTCGTTCGAATGAACCCGAATGCTCAACCTCCTCCGCCCCCTCCAAATCCCCAAACCGTACCCCAAGTGCCTCAAGGTATGGATTTTATGAGATTTCATAGAACCCTTGTCGATAAAATTCGAAAGTAAGGAGCCATGGAATTTAGGTCTAATGCCGATACGGATCCTGAGAAAGTAAAATTTTGTCTTGAGAATTCGATAAGGGTCTTTGACAAGCTATCTTGCACACCTGAGGAATGTTTGAAGTGTGCTATTTCTTTGCTGAGAGACGTGGCATATCATTGGTGGAAGACCCTAGTTTTAGTGGTCTCGAAAGAAAGGGTCACATGGGAATTTTTTCAAGAGGAATTCCAAAAGAAATACATTAGTGAGCGCTTCATTGATCAAAAGCGTAAGGAATTTCTTGACTTGAAACAAGGCCACATGTTAATTACTGAGTACGAAAGAGAGTTTGTTCGACTCAGTAAATATACTCGGGAGTGTGTATCCTTTGAGGCTAAAATGTGTAGAAGGTTTGAAGATGTACTTAATGAGGATATTAGAGTGTTAATGGGGATCCTTGAGTTGAAGGAATTTGTTGTGCTTGTTGATCAGGCCTGTAAAGCTGAGGAACTGACCAAGGAAAAGAGAAAAGCTGAGTCTAAGGCTAGAGATATGAGAAAGAGACAGGTGAGCAAGTCATTCCCATCTCAGTCTAAGAAATCTGGAGATATGTATTATCGTTCTCATGTTTCGGCAGGGTATTTGTATAGAAACCGTAAGAAGTAAAATTCAGGTTTTAAATCTAAGGCTACATCTGTGGCCAGTGTAGGTAATGATGGAATTTCCAGACCCGACTGCCAACAATGTGGTAGGGGTCACTTTGGTAAGTGTAGGGTGAACGATGGATCTTGTTTCCGATGTTGTTCTCAAGACCACTATATGCAAGATTGTCCTGAGATGATTGAGAAAGAAAAATTTCAGAATGCGAGACTGGGTAGTACATCTACAAAAGGGAGACCCGCGAGAAATGCTGGTAATGGGGCTAATAGTAAGAATGTAACAAGGGATATAGCGGTGAGATCTGAAGCTAGAGCTTCGGCTAGAGCCTATGCCATTGGAATGATGGAAATGTGCAAGTGTACACAATCGCAACAAGTAATAAAGTGACAAGTAAATGTCTAGTTATCGTACCCACAGGGACTGTGAAAAGGATTATTTATGAATGCAATTTAAAACACTTTGGTGAAGAAAAATATTTTGTTTAAAGAGGGTGATTAAAAACTTAAGAAAATTAAAATAAATAAAAATGAAGTAAAAGAAAGTTCTAATGCACGATTTCAAAATAAGATTTAATTAAGATGATATAATTGTGTTGGATTAATTACACTTCTCATCTTAGAATTATTAAACTTATGTTTATATTGTTACGAATAAAATCACGACAACCCGGTAATTTGCTAACTTATGAACATACTTACATACCAAAATCCATTCATCTTTTGGCATATCCCTATGTCAATTCAACCGACTAAACAAATTCTAATAAGCAAACATGTTATTGCACATACATACTCATTAAACTGAACTAATCTCTTGCATATCCCTATGTCAATTCAAATGATTAATTAAATCTAACAAGCATATAAAATACTATGTGAGGTAACAAGGTATCCCTACCTTGAAATAGTTTAATCACAATAATCTTGCAAGTTATGCAAGACAATAATATCACCAGATACATTGCTAATTTAACCTTCAGCTACCTTAGAAAAATAAACATGCATTGATCAAGTACTGTGTCAATTAATTACAATTTCAATCCATTTAAATAATTAATTCCTTCGTTACCTCACAGTCGTAATGCAAGAATAACTTAGGCATGATTTTACTTAAACAAGCATTTTACCGAGGCCTATAACAACATAAACACAATTTTAACAATTTAAGAAGATGAAATGCAATCAACCCAACACGAATTAAATTCAAGCTAAGCTAATTAAATTAACCATTCCAACAACATGAATACTCATAGATATGTTCATCATAACAACAACAAAAACTAAAAAGATAGGGAACAAGAATCAAATCCGGTGGTTTTTCGAGGCTTGACCTGGTTGCTCCTTTCTTCCTTCTTGTTGTCCTCGCTGATCAAGGCTTCGATGAACACTCAATTGATGCTGAAAAATGGTTGAAGAACACCCCTTTTCCAATGGAAGAAATTGGCACAAGAGCAAGGAATTGAAATGGAAAAATGAGAGAAAAAGAATGAGAGAGGAGAGAAGTGTTGTGAAATGAATGAGGAATGAATGAGATACTTTGAATGATCAGCCAAAGGGGGCTTTTATAGCCGAGTGTGGCGGCTGAAATTTGCTAAAAATAGCAGCCAAAGAGCCACCTGTGACATCCCAAAATTGGCCCTAGTCGGGAAGTGGTTTCGGGACCGCTAAACTGAGTCACCGACATGCTCGAATGTAATATTTATTGTCTAGAATATGGGAAAATGCATGTGTGAATTTTGAATTCTTTGATTTAGTTAATTTGATTGTGAATTGAAAGAAAAAGGACTCATGTGAAAGGATTTAAAAATATGTAGCTAATTTTAAGAGGTTAATAAAGGAATGAAGCAAAATAAATGGAGTTGCATGTCAAATACTCCATTTATTTTGGATGAGTGGCTGGCCATGTCTAGATTATGGGCAAGGGAACATGTTTCCAACATGTTTAGTTAGTGCATTATGTAGAAAGAATTAAGAAATGAAAAAAAAAAAAAGAAAAGAAAAAAATGAGCATGGATGCCCCCCATGGTGCCGTAGCTAGAGAGAAAGAAAGAGAAAAAAAAAGAAGTTGTCATTCATCCTTTCTTTGAGCAAAGACTAAGAAAGAAAAACAAAAAAAAAATTGTTCATCTTTTCCCCTCCTTCCTTTGGCGAAATTCCTAAGAGGAAGAAGAGATTTTGCTTCATTTTCTTTGTTTAGAAGAGATCTAGAAGGAGGTTTGGCTAAACTTGCATCAAGATTAAGGTATGTATGAGGTTGTGTCATGAGATTCATGCTTGTTTTGGTTGCTAACTTGATGTGCATGTTAGCCATGGTTCAAATCCTTGTTATGCCATGGAAATGGTATTTGGCCAAGGTTGTTATTGGGTTAAAGCGATTGCATGCTAAATGTGAAGCTTGCTAATGATGCATGCAATGATGGATTGACTACTCTTGAAATTTCTTTGTAGCAATCTTAAGTAAGACATTGAGTTTTTTGTTTAACCATGATTGAAGTTGAAAGGGCATGATTGTGATGTATTCGCCATGATGCATTCATGAGCATGGTTCATGCTTCTTGCATGTTAGTTAAAATTTGTGTTTTGGATGGCTATGGACACCTTGAAATTGACCTTGCACCTATATGTGTATATATGATTGCACATGATATTTTGATTATGAAGAAAGTGATAAATATGTTGTTTAAAGAAGAAATTTGTTGAAGAATGTTGTGAAATTTGCATGTACATTCGGCCTAGTACACATATGATGTGAAAATCTTGCAATTTATTGTTGATTTTGTGCAAGTATGACTAAGTATAATCGGCCACATGAGGGGAATTATTGTGCATGCATTCGGTTAGAGGCAAGCTTAATGATGCCTATTCTTGACTTAGGTAATCGGCTACCTTGTTGTGAGCTAAGGCGAATGTGTGCGTAATTAAAGAAAGTTGACTAAAGTGCTTAGTTATGTGATGTTGAGTCAATGATATGTGTATTCGCCAAGGCTAGCAAGCGAGACTTTAATAAATTGAATTTGTTTGAATTAGCTCAAGAGCTTAGAGGGCCACAATTGGATAAGGGAAGGAAAAAGTGATCGAATAGCCGTCGAAGTTGTTCGACAACATCCGAGGTAAGTCCTCAAGAAATGACCCTACTCGAATTATGTGAAATGAAATATGGATGTGTAATGATTATTGATTTATGTGTGTATGAGTATTTGAATGATACCCGGTTAAGACCAAAGGCAATTGTGCTAGTGACTACATCCGGCTAAGACCAAGGCATTTGTGCAAATTGTGATATCCGGCTAAGACCAAGGCATTTGTGCAAATTGTGATATCTGGGCTAAGCCGAAGGTAATTGTGCAAATTGTGATATCCGGGCTAAGCCCGAAGGCAATTGTGCGAGTTGTGATATCCGGGTTAAGTCCCGAAGGCCTTTGTACGGGTTACCATAACCGGGCTATGTCCCGAAGGCGTTTGAACGAGTAGCTATATCCGGTTAAACTCCGAAGGTATGTGATTTGAAAATTATAAGCTTGCTGGAAAATTTTCAGCTAATGCACTTGTGAAATTTCCCAACAACAAGGTATGTGTTGTGTGTGCTTTGCGCGCTAGGAGTAAGTGCGTATGAATATTCGCTCCTATGATAAACGAGTTATCGGCCTTAACGAAGCCGTTATTTGTGTATGAATATAAGAGTTGGGATTGTGAAGTAAGTATGATTATGTGAATGTGTATTAATGAAATGATTCATTTGGCTATGTGAACGTAATGCTTTAGTTAAAGCTGATTTTATTGCTTGAGACTTACTAAGCATAAAAATGCTTACTCCGTTGCTTTGGCTCTCTGTTTTATAGATTTTGCTCGTTAGCGATCGGATTCGGGATCATTAAAGTCGAAGTCATCTACACTATCAAAGCCTCCATTTTGGTATAATTTTGGTTGAACTTTGAAATGGCATGTATAGGACTACCCTATTGTTGAAGGTCATGTACCTTTCGGTTTTGTGTAAACTTGGATAGCCATGCGAAAATGGCTTATATACGTTTTTGGTATGATACTATGATCATTGTATGTTGATCATTATGGGGTATGGAATTGTTTTGAGAAGATTAGCCATTGGAATGGTTAATCATGATCACACTTTGTGCTATGTATGCAAAGAGGGGCAATTGAATCGTGTAAATCATGAAATAGGTAAAGGTTACCTTGAAAACAGATGCTGGCAGCAGCAGCAGTGTGGATTTGAAAAATCACCAAAAATTGTAGGAATGGTATTAAATAGTGAATAAGTTATGTGAATGAACCTTGATGAGTCTACTTTCATATGGAAGAAACGAAACGGTCATAGGAGTTACTTGTTAAGAGATATTAAAGTTATCGTGAGACAGGGCCCGAACGGTTTCTGGGTCCCCTGTCGTGACTTTAAAAATTTAGTATAAATTATACAGAAAGAATTAGGAGTCATGCCTTATATGTGCAGATTCCATTTTGAGTCTAGTTTCATTAGAAACAAACGGCACCAGTATTAAAGCCCTGTACAGAGAGATATTCAAGTTGTAATGCGCGAAGGTCAGAGCAGTCGATCCCTGTAACATGGGTGACTTTAACTAATAAACTGTACCAATTGGCCCGACCAAAAATTCTAGAAATAAATTCATGGAAGGATATATGAGTCTAAATTCATGGAAAATTTACGGAATCAGTTTCCGAGTTATGAAACTCGAGATATGCTTTTTAAGGCGACAGCGACGCAGTTTTCCAGCTTGCCTGGGAATGTCAAATTGGTCGGTGCCACAAGTGGTTTTGACTTGTTAACCCCTCGTGTCCGACACCGGCGATGGTCTCGGGTTCGGGGTGTTACACCACCCCTTGGCTGGCCACCTATGTGGCAAAGTTGATGCTTTCAACTTTGCTAAAAATGGCTTGGGGCAAATCCAAAAATCCACCAATTGTGGAGAGGTTTGAATGCAACTTTTACAAGACTTCAAGGGCTTCTTTGCAAGCTTAATTAATCAGCTAATAAGTAGATTTGGGTCAGAATATGGCCGGTTTTGGGCTGCCGAATCTTTGGCCGGTTCACTTCAATCGGTTCGGTTCAACTGGAGCACTTTTTCCATAATTAATTAATATTAATTTATTTAGCCCAAATTAAATTGGTTATAAATTAAAATTAATTATATTATGAATTAATACACATAATTGGACCATCTTAGGCTGGAAATTAATTCGTCTTGATACTTCAAATTGGTTCTCAGTTTTGTGCTTCAAACAGTGTCTGCTGAGCCATTTTTTGCCCTTTGCGCAATTCTGTCGAAAATAACCAAAATTACTCAAAATTAATTATAAAATTAACTAAAATTCATAATGTTCATATTTTAAGTATAATTTAATTATTTTATAAAAATTAAATATTTTTCGACAAGAATTTAATCGAAACGGTATGATTTTAAGCTAAAAAGGGTATGTAAAAATGCGTAAATTTTCATGTTTCCAGCCATACGTGCGCATGTTTTCTCTCGATGTGATCACTGGTATTTTTTCTCTTTATGATACTACTGTTATTGCCCTGATTGACCCTGGTTCTACTCATTCTTATGTGTGCATGAAATTGGTATCTAGCATGAATATGCCTGTTAAGTCTACGAAATTTATGATTACGATGTCAAATCCATTAGGCAAGCATGTTTTAGTTGATAAAGTATGTAAGAAATGTCCCTTGACGATTAGAGGTTATTGTTTTTCGACTGACTTATGTGATACACAGTCTGCCTCATGGGCATGTGATTTGGCCGTGTGTCCCCTACACCTTAATTATGCAAAACAGAATAAACACACGGGCAGAGACACAGCCGTGTCTCTCAGCCGTGTGATAGATACAACTTTAGGACATGGGCGTGTGCCCAGGCCGTGTGAAGTCTGCACTTAATTTTTGGAATTTAAATTGCCACACGGATTAAGCATACGGGTGTGTGACTTGACCGTGTGAACTTAGTTGGTTGATGACGTCATAGTCAGAGAGTTACACGGGCTGAGGACACGGGCGTGTCCCAAGCCACACAGGCATGTGTGACCACACGACGTATCCACACGGACGCATGACTCTCCAAGTCAAGAGAATTTTCTAACTCTTCATATTATTCTCAAAGTTATCAGTTTTGTCCCGAATCATCATCGATGCATGTTTTGGGCCTCATGGGTCCGTGTAAGGAATGATATGCATAAGTATGAACGATTTTGATTTGAACGAAAATTTTATAGCCTAGTTTTGTATGACTGGTTACGTTTAAGTCCTATAATGCCTCGTACCCTGTCCCAGTGTCGGACTCGAGTAAGGGGTGTTACAGCATGATTTGTTGGATTCGCCTCGACTTCAATCCACTTGGACACATAATCGACAACCACTGGGATGTACCTGTTACCATAAGAAGAAGGAAATGATCCTAAAAAATAAATATCCTAAATATCAAATAATTCTACCTCTAGAATGTTTGTCAAGGGCATATTGTTCCTTCTTGATATGTTTCCAGTCCTTTGGCATCTATCAAAAATTTTCACATATGCATATGCATCATTAAACACAGTAGGCCAGAAAAATCTAGCTTGTAAGATCTTTGCTGCAATGCGGGAACCACCAAAGTGTCCTTCACTTGGAGATGAATAATAGTGGTATATGATCTTGTCAGTCTCGCTTCTAGCTACGCACTTGCTGATGATATTATTCGACACTATTTAAACAAAAATGGATCCTCCTAGAAATAATAACAACTATTGTGGAGGAATTTATTCTTTTGTTGGTATGTCATTCTAGAAGGTATTATTCCACATGCTAGATAATTTGCATAATTAGAAAACCCAGGGATTTCATGAATTTGACTTACCTCGAAGATATGCTCACCTGCAAAATTTTTATTAATTGGAACAAGTGAATGAGTTATCTTGTTTTGTTCCAACCTCGACAGATGATCAGGTACCTGATTTTCAACACCCTTTCTGTCTTGGGTTTCAAGGTCAAATTCTTAGAGTAAGACTATTCATTGGATCAACCTCAGTTTAGCATCTTTGAGTAAGTATTTAATGGTCGTATGGTTGGTAAAAATTGTGACTTTTGAACCTATGAGATAAGAACGAAACTTGTTAAAAGAAAAAAACTATAACAAAGAGTTCTTTTTCAGTTACCGTATAATTAAGCTGGGCTCCTGTCAAGGTTCTGCTTGCATAGTATACCAGATGAAACACTTTGTTTCTTCTTTACCCCATCAACTCCTACAACAAAATCGCTAGCATCGTAAATTAATTCAAAAGGTAAGTTCCAATCTAGTGTAATGATTAATTGACTTAGGGTGTTTATATAGGCTTTGGATTAGCTTTATTCCTCCCGAAGTATCCTTTTCTGTGTAAAATACAACTCCTTGAAAAAGGGACACGCCCGTGTGCCACGACCGTGTGACGTGATTGCCAGGCCATGTTCGATCCGTTAAATTGTAGACGACCGTGTGGGTCAATGGCCAGACTGTGTGAATCGTGAAAGCCTTGGTTGACACCCTCGAAAGACACGGGCGTGTGAGCTGCCTGTGTGGCAAGGCTTAGGCCGTGTCATCTTCTCAATTTGGTCTGTTTTGTCCTTTTTTTTGCTCGTTTTTGGTTCCTTTTGACTCTTGGTGCTCTCTTGAGTACAAAACATGAAATTATCAGATTAAGGGCACCAAAATCCATAAATCTAGTAATAAACATCGATAAATATGCTAGGTATTTAGGGTAAAAATATGTATAATTTGGCGTTTATCAAATACCCCAACACTTAAGCATTTGCTTGTCCTCAAGCAAAACTTTCATTACTGCTAGAATTCATTCTTTTCAATCACATAATCATTACTGATAATGCTACAAACTATTCCACGAAAAATCTTACAGTGAGAATTCAACTATAGGGGCATTAAAAGCCTCAAACAATCTAAATCGAATGTTTTGATAATAAAATCATAGGTAATCTCCTTCCTCTAAGTAATTAATTTTAGTCTTAAATATACAAGAGATGACATCCTCACTAAGGATTCACTCAAATCACTCAAAGTGTTTAAGGTTCAAGATTAAGAACTCGATTGTCTAACATGAGAAGTTATTACCATAGGCTTGCATGAAAATCAAATCTCCACCATTTGTAAATCATATGATATACAAATCAAAAGGTCTTTGCATGGTTGTAACGGTGTTTAGGTTATGGGTATGGATACAAGCTGAAAAGAGAAGGTTAGAATCGAGATAATTTCAATATATTACCCCACTATTCAAAAACTTAATTACTGAATCACAAAGAAATATCTAGAACTATATTACATGAGCTCTCTTTTTTTTCTTGACAACTTTAGCTTACTGAGAATTACAATAATAATACTGAGTTTGTTTTTTTTTTTCTTTTTAAGAACAAATCAAGTCAATACAATATAGAAATCATACTTTATGATTTAGTAACAAAAATGGTAAACATAGTGAGGTAACAATATTAAAAAATAATCCCGATAAAAAGGGTAAATTAAGTAAGAGGATTTCAACAAAAATGGGTTAATGGTGAGGGTTAATTAATAAAAAGGGTTAGTAGGCTCAAGGGAGTTTACTAAGGGTTTAATTATGTGGGAAGGCTTTTTATGGAGTAAGTGGTTTAAATCCTAAGTGCCTTTATCATCTCAGTATATCAAATCATACGTGTGATCTCGACATGTATAATCGAAGCAAGTTCTAGTATAACAGTTCAATGTTGACACACTCAAACCACAAAACAAGTGAGCAAGAAAGAAAGCTATATGCTCAAAAGGTTCAAAAATCTCACCAAAAATTTGGGTTTTGATGTCATTCCTGTATACTTAAGATTTCAAGATAATACCTCAATTCAGGAAAATAACCTAAAAATTTTAGTTCTCAAATTATCAACTTATCATGCTCGATTCTTTAATGTCCTATAATCAAATAATCATGCATAATTCCCATGGTCTAATTCATGACATATCAACCATAATTATAGATCACTCAAAATTCATTCGATCAATATTATGAGAAAATCACTTAAGCACAAGACCAAATTTAGGGATTTGAGAATAGTGCAAAAAGTTAGGCATCATGTTCATATTCACCCCCCACACTTAAGATGTACATTTCCCTAAATGTACAAAGACAGACTATTCAAAATAAAGAAAATCATAAGAGGGAAGGAGGTGAAACTCCCTGTTATATGGATGTGGAGCTTGATTCTAAGGCTGGAGTGTTTGGGGAAAGTGGTAGCTGCCATTGTTCTTGGCTAGATGAAGAAATTGGGTCGTTGAACATCTCGTGAGATATTGTTTCCCATTTGTTTCCTCATTTCGTAAAATATTCCTAGCAGCTTTGCTTGGAAGTCTGTAGAATCATGAAGAGCTTATTAAGAGTTGGTGTGGAAGAGAGCGTAGTGGGATTACTTGTTAGAAATATCAGAAAAATGAAGAAAGTAAAATTTACTAATAGAGATATGTCTTTCAACAGAAAATAATAAAATAAAAATAAAAATAAAAATAAAAATAAAAATAAAAATAAAAATAAAAAGATAAGAGGATTCAATGATCCTCGTCAGTAGAGCCCTCAGGTGGTGGTGCTGGAGTGGCAATGTCAAAGTGCTGGCACAACTGCTGCATCATGGCCTGCATGTCATCCATCTGTCTATCACGTCACCGATCTCGCTCATGGATCATCTCGAACTGGGTAGTGCAATACTGCTCGAAGTGAGCGAGTCGGTCAGAAAGGTGTGCCAATGAAGCAACCTCATGAACTGGTCGTTCCCTAGGTGGCGTGGTAGAAGGCTCCTCGTGCTGTGGGGGAACATCATCAGGAATGTCCTCAAGATCCTCCTCGTCAATGGCGTGAGTGAGACGGTACTGAGGAGGATCGGTCCCACGTCAGCGCTCAATCATCCTGGTGTGTAACATAGTCGTGATGCCCTGTGGGGTCATCTGACCTGTCAGTGTAAGCGCTAATGACTGGGCCGCGGTGTTGAGGAGGCCAAAGTTTCTAGCAGGGCATGTCACGTAGGGGCCGATAGAGATTACTCCCTTTCGATGCCGCTTGGTCTGATGGCGAATGACGAAAGTAATAAAGTATGCCAAGTCAGTCACTTGTGCATTCACCATGCACCATAAACAGTAGGCATTATGGGTGTTGACGACGCTGGTGCTCTCTCTCCTTCCGGTCAAGGTATGTACCAATATGGCATGGAAATAGCGTAGGGAAGGGGCGAGAGCTGAGGCCTTCGAGCGGCTGGGGTCGTAGGTGGAAGAAAGTGGTGCAAAAGCCTTCCAGCACAAGGAGGGAGAAATGTGGATATTACATGGTAGTGCGTTCATGTCCTCCTCCTCCATCAACTCATCGGTATAAAGTCCCAGAACGACTCCAAACTTTGGACACTCATCACGCGAACTAGACCGCCTAAACAGAAGTGAATGGTGATGGGGTCATCATTGTTCGTCATCACCACCTGTAAATGAAAAGTAGAGCATAATTCCAAAGTTAGCTTTAAAAAGTGGGTTCGGTAATAGCAAAGAATCGTTCCCATGGGTCTACGGACAGGAGGGTATGGATGGCATCAGCTAGCTGGACTTGCTCTACGGCAGCCCAGTCGATGCAGCGACATGTAGTGAGGAGTCGCGTGCGTAGTATCTGAAATACCTCCTCCTGCGAAGCTTACAAGAACTCAAGGAATGGGTGCCAAACTTTGACTGTAGCACGTATCGAGGAAAAACCCGATCCCCTACGTCTCTTTGAGGATGTGACTGCGGCCTTTTTGCCTCTCGATGATGACATAATGTACCTAAAAATGTATGAGCATTGAAATAGTAGGTACAAAATGTGTTAACATTTCACTATATCAAGCGAGAGGTGAAAAATTTATATGATTATTCAGAAGCATTTATTGGAATCAAAGATGTATCATTAGTTAAGCAAGAATCCTAAAACTAGCATATGCTATTTAGTAGTTTAAACAATATAGAAAATACTAAAGCAAATTCCTAAAGTATTCAGGTTGAGAAAGTGAACCAAAAGCTGCTGTAGGGTGGCGCACGGGCATGTTGGTGGTGAGCACGGGCGTGTGGCGTGGGTGTACAGCCGTGTGGAGGAAAAATAGAGGGAAAAAAGAGGGGAAAGTGAGGATTAATGCAGGGGGAGTGGATTTTAGGGTGGTTTGAGGGTTGGGGAAGTGAGAATCTGGGTAATGGTGGCCGGAATAGGGATTAGGGAGTGGGTAATGGGAGATTTCGGCTAGGGTTTTGAAAGGAAAAAGAAAATGAATAGTGATTTGCTTATATAGGAGAAGTGCACATGGCCTAAGGCCACGCCCGTGTACTCTGAAAATGAGCCCGTGTTTTTTAAATTTTGCAATTTAGGTCATTCCCGGCTACTATCGCACGTCCGTGTGTTTGGGGTATGTGTGGCACACGACCATATCGCATGGTCATGCCTAGCCTTGTTCGCTTCTTCCACGCTCGTATGTTAGGGTACCATACCCATGTATTATTGTCCATGACTTATTAACACGGGCATGTCTCATGCCCGTGTCAAAGAAATAGAATCAAGCTGCCCCTGGCACGCCCGTGTTTTTCCATTCCCTCGCCCGTGTTCTCCTATCAAGTTCACCCACGGCTATGTCGCACGGCCGTAGGGATTTATCGCATCCCGTGTTTTGGGGAAATCATGTCCTGCTTCAACACGGTCGTATCGCACGGCCATGTCTCTTCCCCTACTTGACCACGACTTTAGGTACGCCCGTGTGCCTGGCCGTGTGTGCTGAAAAACTTTGCAATTCAAAGATAAAGTTAATGATTCAAAGTGTTAAAAAATAAAGAAATCAAAATATGTTAGTGCTCGGGTTGCCTCTCGAAAAGCGCTTATTTATAGTCTAAGCTCGACTTACCTCTCTAGTGAATGGTCAGAGTGGTTCGAGGAGTTTATACTCCTCATTCCTACTATTAATCTCATCAAATAGGGTTTTAATCGGGTGTTGTTTACCTTAAAAGTGCCGAACTTGGGGTGACTCACCTATACTATACCGAATGGAAAAATACTGAGTACCGTAAGAGGGATTTCCTCATTCGGTGTGGTAGTGACAATATGGGGATCTGCGGCATTTAGTAAGACTTTCTTATCAACCTTAAGTTGATTAGGAGAGGTATCGGGCTTGTTTTGGCATAGTTTCGATTTATCATGTGTTCTCAGTTTGTGTTCTTGCCATTCGTCTAGCTTCTCTATCTGTAGCCTTCATTCTTTTTGAATGTGCCCTCTATCATTTCTGGAGCATGGCTCGTAAACTTCCTTGAGGCTCAATTTTTGCAAAGTCATATTGTTAGTTTTAGTAGATTGGTGTGGACTATTACCTTCAATGTTCGATGTGATGCCAGAATTACGAGCTTGAAGGGTGATCGTTTCGTCTCCCACACGAAGTGTAAGCTCACCTGTGCCAACATCAATAATTGTTTTAGTAGTTGCCAAAAAGGGCCTCCCTAAAATTAAATGGGTGTTATTATCCTCTTCTATGTCTTGAACAATGAAATCAACGGGAAATATGAACTTATCTACTTTTACGAGTACATCTTCAATAATACCCCTAGGGAATCTTATAGTTTTATCTGCCAATTGAATGCTCATCCTAGTTTGTTTAGGTTTCCCAAGACCTAGTTGCTTAAACATTTTGTAAAGTATGACGTTAATACTAGCCCCTAAATCATCTAATGCATGACTTATATCTAAACTACCAATTAAGCAAGGAATTGTAAAACTCCCAGGATCTTTCAATTTGTGGGGTAGCTTATTCTGTAGAATAGCTGAGCAGACTGCATTTAGCTCCACATGCGACGCTTTGTTCAACTTTCGCTTATTTACTAAAAGCTCTTTTGAAAATTTCATTGTATTTGGCATCTGCGACAAAGTTTCAATAAACGGTAAGTTAATATGTAATTTTTTTTCAAAAGTTTAAGGAATTTAACGAATTGTTCGTCTGAGCAGTCTTTCCTTGACGCGTTAGGGTATGACACACGGGGTTTATATTCGACAGTTACTGGTTTGTTTGTAATTTGATCTACCTCATGTCTCCCTTTGTTTACCATTGTTTCTTACCTCGGTTCTAGTTTAGGCTCAACGACTTTTTCATTTTGGATATTAATTGTGTTGAGCTGTTTCCTTGGGTTGGGTTCAGTGTTACTTGGCAAGCTACCTTGTGGTCGTTCGGAGATTAGTTTGGAAAGCTGGCCTATCTGAGTCTCGAGTCCTTGGATCATTGCTTGTTGATTTTTAAGTGCTGTCTCGGTATTTTGGAAATGGATTTCTGACACTGATATGAATTTTGAGAGCATCTCCTCAAGGTTTGGTTTCTTCTCTTGTTGATAAGGTGGCTGTTGAAAACCCTGAGAATTTTGTAGCTTTTGATTCCCTTGACCACCCTAGAAGAAATTTAGGTGGTTCCTCGAACCTGCATTATAAGTATTACTGTATGGGTTATTTTGAGATCTAAAGTTATTGTTACCCATATAGTTGACTTGTTCCTCTTCGGTTGTGGGATTGAAGGGTTGATATTCTGTATGCACACCTCCTCCACTTGCGTCACATCTCATTACTGGATGTACCTGTGTAGAACCAAGTAAACCATCAATTTTTTTATTGAGAAGTTCTACCTGATTTGACAACATAGTAACTAAGTCAACGTTATAAACACTGGCTGTTTTCGTTGGCTTTGTCCTCATAACTTGCCACTGATAGTTATTCAGTGACATCTCCTCTATAAACTCATAGGCATCTTCTGGTGTTTTATTGTTGATGGTTCTGCCAACAGTTGCGTCAACCATTTGTCGAGTCGAGGGATTCAGACCATTGTGGAATGTTTGTACTTGAAGCCAAAGCGGTAACCCATGGTGAGGGCACCTTCTCAGTAAGTCCTTGTATCTCTCCCATGGATCGTAAAGTGTTTCTAAATCCATCTGCACAAAAGAAGAGATATCATTACGTAATTTAGCCATTTTAGCCGGTGAAAAATATTTTAGCATTGTTCCTCAATGAAAAGGGAAACAACCGAAGATGAATGGCATCATCAGAAATGCCATTGATTTTAAATGTATCGCGAAATTCCAGAAAGTTTACTAAGTGAGCGTTGGGATCTTCATCCTGCAAACCATCAAACTGAACAAACTGTTGTATCATTTGAATTGTGTTAGGTTTTAGTTCAAAAGTATTTGCAGCTACAGCCGGTCTAACTATGCTAGATTCAGTTCTTGTTAAAGAAGGTTTAACATAATCATACATAGTACGTGGAGCAGGATTTTGATTAGCCGCAATTGCAGGAGGTAGTTGATTGTTTTGGTTTTCAGCCATCTCTTCAGTTGGGGGTTAAGTATCGTCTTCTTGCTCGTTCTCTGTGTATCTTAAGCTGTGTCTTATTTCTCTTTAGTTTCTACGAATTGTGTGATCGATTTTGTAACACCCCAAACCTGAGACCATCACCGGTGTCGGACACGAGGGGTTAACAAGCCAAATCCACATATTGCACCCACCAATTTGACATTTCCAGACAGGCTGGAAATCTGCGTCACTGTCGCCTTAAAAATCATATCTCGAGTTTCAAAACTCAGAAACTGATTCTGTAAATTTTACCTGAATTTAGACTCATATATCCATCCATGGATTTATTGTTAGAATTTTTGGCCAGGCCAATTGGTACATTTTATTAGTAAAAGTCACCCATGTTACAGGGATTGACTGCTCTGACCTTCGCCCGTTACAACTTGAATATCTCCCTGTAAAGGGCTTTAATACTGGTTCCGTTTCTTTCTAATGAAACTAGACTCAAAATGGAATCTGCACATATAAGGAATGACTTCTAATTATTTCTGGATAATTTATAGTAAATTTTTAAAGTCGCGACAGGGGACCTGGAAACCATTCTGGCCCTGTCTGACAATAGCTTTAATATCTCTTAACATGTAACTCCTATGACCGTTTCGTTTCTTCCATATGAAAGTAGACTCATCAAGGTTCATTTACATAACTTATTCACTATTTAATACCATTCCTACAAATTTTGGTGATTTTTCAAAACCACACTACTGCTGCTGCCAGCATCTGTTTTCAAGGTAACCATTACCTATTTCATGATTTCCACGATTCAATTGGCCCTTTTTGCATACATAGCACAAAGTGTGATCACGATTAACCATTCCAATGGCTAATGTTTTCAAACAATTCCATACCCCATAATGATCATCATACAAACGATTATAGAATCATACTAAAAACGTATATAAGCCATTTTCGCATGGCTATCCAAGCTTACACAAAACCGAAAGGTACATGACCTTCAACAATAGGGTAGTCCTATACATGCCATTTCAAAGTTCAACCAAAATTATACCAAAATGGAGGCTTTGATAGTGTAGATGACTTCGACTTTAATGATCCTGAATCCGATCGCTAACGAGCAAAATCTATAAAACAGAGAGCCAAAGCAACGGGGTAAGCATTTTTTTATGCTTAGTAAGTCTCAAGCAATAAAATCAGCTTTAACTAAAGCATTACATTCACATAGCCAAATGAATCATTTCATTAATACACATTCACATAATCATACTTACTTCACACTTCATCATTATACACTTTCACGAGATATCAACCAATTCAATAGCTGAAAACTCGTTAGTCGATTGAGCGAATGTTACTCAAACATATCGACTTTTCCAATGCACATATAAACATACCTTATTCTTTGGGCTTTTCGCGCGACAAATTAAATTTATTACAGCAACCAACGCTCACCTCCAGCCCAAGCTTCTTGAATACAACCGGATATAACCACATGCACGAATGCCTTGGTCTTAGCCCGGATAGAACGACTTGCACAAATGCCTTGGTATTAGCCCGGATTTAACAACTTGCACGAATGCCTTGGTCTTAGCCGGATGTAGTCACTAGCACAATTGCCTTGGTCTTAACCGGATATAATTACTAGCATAAATGTCTTGAGGACTTAGCCGGATATGATTCAATTGCTCATGCACACATATACATCAATAATCATTACACATCCATATTTCATTTTCGTTACTAAGGCTCAAACACAAACATATCACTAGCATAATCGCCTTGGGACTTAGCCCGGTATCATTCAAATACTCATACACACATAAATCAATAATCATTACACATCCATATTTCATTTCACATAATTTGAGTAGGGTCATTTCTTGAGGACTTACCTCGGATGTCGTCGGACGGCTTCAACGGCTATTCGACCACTTTTTCCTTCCCTTTATCGGATTTAGCTCCCTTTTGCTCTTGAGCTTAACGAATGCAAGTAGAAGTATTCAATATTTTTATCAATAATGTTTACTTGTCAATCACATTCGGCATCTCATATCATTTCGCTTTATTATAATTTATCATTCAACCTTTAAACCAAAACGCCATTATATGACCACATATACATGCATCCATATATTTAAGCTCAAGAATTTTAATATAACATCAAGTGCTCAAATTACTCATGTGGCCGATTATACATGGTCATAATACACAAAAATCAAAAATAAATTCCAAGACTTTCACATCATATATGTACTAAGCCGAATACGTTGGCCAAGTTCACATACATTCTTCAACAATTCCTTCTTTAAACAAACACATCTAAGCCTTCCTTTCATATTATCAACTCCAACCATATACATTATTCAAGTATAACATTTTCATATTCGGCAATAGTATTACACATAATAGCCGATTCTTCTTACTTTGTATTTATGCATCTACTTGATCATTCGTTTAGTTCAAGCACCCATACACCAAGATTCATCAAGTTTAGCATGAAACATAACCTTAATCCTCAATAACCATTATGGCGAAAGTTCTAGTCACCCTAAAATCACAATTTCTAACATGGGTCACCTAAAAAATACTTGGTAACTAGTTCAATTTCATCTAAAATTTCAAGGATTCATATGAATTTCTCACCTTATTTATGGCTTAGAAACCAAATGGTTGCTCTCTTTTCTCCCTTAGAATCGGCCAAGAAGAATCAAGAACAAAGACTTGTTTCTTTCACCCATTTCTAATTATTCCTTAAATCATAAAGGCAACAACCATTTCCTAAACATCTTCCATGGCGAACACTTGTATTACTACCACCTTCAAAATTTTTGACATGGGCAAGTAAAGGACTTAGTAACTAGCTTCATATATGAAAAGATTTCAAAGACTAACATGGATTCCATACCTTAGTTCAAGCTCAAGTGACCGAATGCTAACTCTTCCCTTTTCTTCTTGAAGGATCGGCTAAGTTAGGAGGAAGATGAACCAAACTTTTTTTTCTTTGCTCAATACACGGCAATGGGGAGGGGCAACCACACATACCCATTTTTTTTTCTTTTCTTCCTACTAACACCAATATAATAACCATTCTAACATCAACCATTAGCAAAACATGTTGGAAACATGTTCCTTTGCCCATAATTTGTCATGGCCGGCCACTAACCTTAGGAAATGGGATAATTGACATGCAACTCCATTTATTTCACTTCATGCATTATTAGGCCACTTAAAAATTCACCTATCACATTTTCAAGTCCTAACACATGGGTCCTTTCTTATAAATTAGCACCTAATTAATAAAAATCAAGACACGAAATATTTACGCATACAAATTCCACATACAATAAGCATAGAATATAACACCTAATTATTCTTGTGACTCGGTTTTATGGTCCCGAAACCACTCTCCGACTAGGGTCACATTAGGTGTGTCACAGATTTCTTCGTCAAAAAGTAATGGTCCCGACGGGTTTCTTCTAGTCATAAACTATAAAAAACCTGCCAAGAGAAAGAAAAAGTAAATTAATAAACAATGAAATTAAATTGCAAGAAAAATAAATGGCTAAAGTAAGAAAAATTTATTGTTCCTAATATTTTATTTCCCCGAAAACTGCCTAAAAACTTGATCACGTGATTCGTAACAAGTAATAAATATTTATAATGAAGATCAAACCTAAACTAACTATTATCACGACGAAAAGGTAAGTGCACCTATCAAACAATAGTATAGTAATGGCAAGACCGAGATATCGTACCCAGGGGAACCAAAAGTACTAGTAATAACTATCTTTTTATTATTTATCCTAGAAATAAAGAGGGGTTGTTTATTAAATTGATTAACTAAACTAATTAACTAATTAAACTAAGGCAAAGAGAAGATTTGGAAAAAGACTTGAAGAAAAGTAATTGATAAAGATGACACCCAAGGAGGAATCCACCTAGATTTCACTTGTTATCTGACTCTGAACCAGACAATTTATTCACTTGACTTGATCCGTGAGACTCCCTAACCTATATTATTATCTCTTTCGAGACTAATAACGTCTAACCCTCAGTTGAATTAATCGAAATCTCTTTCTTAATTAAAACCCCTAAGGAAGCAGTAAATTGATCTATGGACTCCCATATTAGGTTTCACCCTAATCCGGTAAAATCTCGTAACCCTAGTTCTAGGCGTTCGATCAACTCCACTTAATTATGCCAAATCTACTCTTAGATAGTGACTTTTGCTCCTCTACATAAACACATCAATTCATGAATCAATACCCGGAATATTAACTCAAGCATTAAAAACACATAATTAAGAACAAATAAAGTATTTATCATATAGTTCAGATAATAATAACAAGATCCATCATAGGTTTCAACCCCCTTACGTATATAAGGGGTTTAGTTCATAATAAAATAAGAGTACATCTCAAAAGGATGAAAATAACAAAACATAAAGAAAACTCTAAAACCCCTGAAGGAATTCTGAGAGAGATCTTCACTCTTGGAGTAGCTCCGGCTTTTGGGATGGACCGTCTGGCTTCCTTCAAGTAATTCCCAGCGTGTGGTTCTATTCTCCAAAAAAGTTCTGGAGGGGACCCCTTTCTAAGTCATACTTAGGGTATTTATATAGGCTTTGGATTAGCTTTCTTCCTCCCTAAATATCTTTTTCCGTATAAAATACAACTCCTTGAAAAAGGGACACGCTCGTGTGCCACGGCCGTGTGACATGATTGGCAGGCCGTGTTCGATCCGTTAAATTGCACACGGCCGTGTGGGTCAATGGCCAGGCCGTGTGAATCGTGAAAGCCTTGGTCGACACCCTCGAAAGACACAGGCATGTGAGCTGCCCGTGTGGCAAGGCTTAGGCCGTGCCATCTTCTCGATTTGGTCCATTTTGTCCCTTTTTTTTGCCCTTTTTGGCTCCTTTTGACTCTTGGTGTTCTTCTGAGTACAAAACATGAAATAACTGGATTAAGAGCACCAAAATCCACAAATATAGTAATAAACATCCATAAATATGCTAGGCAGTTGGGGTAAAATTATGTATAATTTTCCGTTTATCAGGTAATCACAGAATACAAAGAGAAGGAGTATTCAGTTTTTAGAAAAAGACAGAAGAAACGGATTTGTCAGATCACTTAATAGAACACTTACTGATTCGTCAAAACACTTGCAGATCGAAATGATTTACCAATACTATAGAAGAATAATATTCAGCCAACCACTACCCAAACTACTTGGGAAAGATCAAAGAAGAATAACTTCTGGTTTAGAAGCAGAACAGAGGAAGAAGGGAGAAAAACAAATGAAGGGGGAAGAAGAAGGAAAGTTGGCTATGAAAGAAAATTGAAAGAATAATGGGGAAGAGGAGGAAGATTGTTTGGCAATGTCAAGAGAGTAGAGAAAGAAGAAGAATAGTGTTCGGTAGAGAATAAGAAATGACTAAAAGAAGAACAATGTCGCGATTAGCACAAACCCGAAACAACCAAATGCCAAAATTGACCAAAGCAATTCGGCTACCACTTGCAAAAAGGAGAAAGCAACCCTCTTCCAAAATACTCACAAATACCAAAAATCGTCAATTTTTTTTTCGAATGCCGAATTAGAGATACCAAATGGCACCAACATCCCCACACTCATCAAACTCCTAATTTCTCTCTACAAATGTCTCCCCAATCTGTTCCACGATTTCCTCCTTGATATCCTCCACCTATCACTCCACCATTCATCCATCAGAATTTTACTGCAACACAACCACTGGCCGAACCAAGCTGTAATATGAATACCTCATTTGCGCTATGCCAACGCTCGAACCTAAGACCTCAAGGTTCCTTTACATGCCACCTTTCCACTAGACTACAAGGCTTTTTTTGACTTAAAATAAGCACAATTATTTATACAGCCTATATACTAGAGTCCAGATTCATTTAAGAGCTAATTTTAAAAAAATTCTGCAAAGGCCAAGACTTGAACCCAGACTTCTCCAAATATTCATGTGCCGCCTTCTAACAGCTCTCTTTGCTCAAAACCTAATACTTCTAGGCCCAAAATTCGGGACGTTACAACTCTATCCCCTTAGAGAAATTTTGTCCTTGAAATTTCCAATTATCAGAATAGCCACATAACACAGACTACCACACCACGCTCTAGCTGCGCACTCTAATTACAAATTAGGTAAATAGCACACTATGGGTAAAGTACATACCAGTATTCACCTCTGGAGCATTTCCGTCCTCTCGAGGACGTGTTGCACAGACCAAAGCTAGCTACCTCGCCTCAGTATGACCAGCACCTCTACCCGGTGCTCCACGGCCAAAATCGTTTCCACCTCTAGCCTGACCACGGCCTCTCAGTGGCTACTGACCACCCCTCGGTGGCTGTACATTACCTCTACCAAAGACTTGTTTCTGATCCGATCTTTTAGGACACTCTCTAAGACGATGCTCCATGGAACCACAACTCAGACAGGCTCCTGTTCTCTTCCAATACTCTCCTGCATGAGTTTCCACAAATAGCACAAGGTGGTAACCTAGTAGTAGCAACAGGGGGCCCCGCTCTAACTGACCCATCCACTCTGGCCCTTTTCCTAGGCCTCTGATCGTAATTGAAGGGCCCAAAATCCCTTTTATTTCTGCCCCTTTTTCTTTCCCGGTTTAGCCGCTCAGTGTGCTTTACATCTTCAGGAATTTTTGCTTTCTCCACTAATACTGCAAAATCCAGCTCCCTCTGAGGAGCAATCAGTACTCGAAGACTGTCTTTGAGGCTATCTTCGAATTGAACAGAACGTTCATAATCTGTTGCCACTATTCTTTTAGCATACCGGCTGAGTCGTAAGAACTCTGCCTCGTACTCCGCCATAGATCGGTCTTCCTGAGTCAAGTTCAAGAATTCCTTCCTTTGGGCATCCACGTAGATTGCTTCCACGTATTTCCCTTGAAACGCCAATTTGAAGAACTCCTAGGTTATCCGGTCTGGCTGAGTGCCCTCTTTCACGGAAAGCCACCACTGGTAAACTTCCTCTCGCAGCAATGACATTGCTCCTTTTAGTTTTTGCTTAGAAGTGCAATCCAGGTCATCCATTATTCTTTCAGTGAACTCCAACCAATATTTAGCCACGTTCGGTGCTACTCCCGTGATACCCCTGAAGATCTCGGCTCTATTCGACCGGAGTCTCTCAGAAATCGACCTTTAGCTCCCAGTACCATCCTTTCTAGAATCCTTAACATTGCTTGGGACAATGCGTCGTCCCCAACTGCTTGATCATACGACCCTATCTCAGGTACCGGTAAAGTCGGTGCTTCTCTCGCCTCAACGTTGGGCATGTGACCAGATGCCGAAGATCCAACCTTAGCACTTCCACGGCCTCTGCCGCGGCCTCTTGCATCCATTCTAATGCTCATTATCACTTCGCTTATAATCTGTTTAGAAATTTTATGCAATTTAGCTCATAGTTTTAGTAATTAACATGTTTTATGACGGTAGTAGTTAAGAGTTGTTTTTGCAATCGCAGGCTCGCCATAGTTTTAGTTTCCTATAGTTTTTCAGTTTACTTTAACTAAAGAGTCTCAGGATAGTCTATCATCTAAAGTAAGCTCAGTAACTATCTATAGTATAACAGTTTAAAATAGATTTCAGTATCAGGAGAACTTACTTGGTTCGACGTCGGAGACTCAGTGAACCAGACAATAAAAATCCTTCAAAATGCTTCGTATTCGTTTGTAAATAACTTTAAAATCCAAAAACTAAGGCCCATTTCCTAGTTGAGTTTTGAAACTTAGCTCTGATACCACTAAATGTAACACCCCAAACCCAACCTAGACGTTATGATCGAATCTGACATGTCACATTAAAATGCTCTTTCGAAAAACTTTATCTTATTGATAAATCTCGCTTGAAAGAGAAAAGCCCATTTGTTTAATTTTACAGTCAACTTAATTATTTGTTAACCATTTTAAACCAGCCTTTTTTAAAAACATGTTTGTTGCGGAAGCATTTCAATAATGTTGCGAAAACATGATGTTATGGAAACATATATCATTGTGGAAAACCGCGCTCTACTTTTAACAGAAATAAATCGTAATAGTTAAAAACCCCCAAATTAAAAGTTAGAAAATTATAGAAAAGGCTTTCTTACATCAAAAACCCAAAGAGAAAGTAATTTAAGTAATGTAAAAGAAAATATGAATATTTAAATTTGTTTGTAGTGTGGCCACCTCCGAGTTCTCCCATACGTCGAACCGCCTACTGAGGATTACCTGAAAAATTTAAAAGAGGGGGTAAGTTTATGAAAACTCAGTGTGTACAAACCTCATCAATCATAAAGCATGCATCATATCAATTTGGGCCTAATCCTATTACAATAACGGTGGAACTTGGGCCTTAGCCCATAGTAGCGTCAGTTGGGCCTAAGCCCAAGTCACAACCAGAATCAGATTATGCAATGAACAAATACCCAACCAACCCTGTACTTCGTATCCTGTCCAATCCTACACTTCAGTGGGGATTTAATTGACCCACCCATCCTTACACTCCTGTTGTAGCACCGGTTGCAGCATTAACCAATTTCGCAGTAGAGCTACCAATCACATAATGGGTTTAAGCCGTCGGTGGATCCACAATCGTCAAGCGACCATACGACCCTAACAAATCATATACTTCCTCCAAATCAATGATCCTTTCCCCTATGCAACATAATATCACATGAATGCAAACATATCATAAATGACATACAATAACAATCATATAACATGTAGGGGCATTTTAGTCATTTTGCCCTTCAGGGGCATAACGATCATTTTGTAAATCACGATCTAAGTAAACTTACTGACCCATCAGTAGGTTTACAGTCAACACACGCGACCCATGCAACCATTAGCAAACAAACAGTGCGATTGGGCCCAATGCCCATTTAAGCATGCCCACAGGCCCACACGACCCATTGGCCCACCAAGCCTTAAATTCGATCCAAGCCATGTGAGTGACACGGTCGGTCTAACATTTTCCCACCTATTGGTGAGTTCTACACATATAGGGCCTATGGGCCCATTGGGCCCGAACGACCCAACTCAGCCCAATGTGGCCCATTACGGGCACAGCCCATGAGTTCGCTCATGGTGGCCTCTACTAACTCATCAGATTTTCCACACATGCGTTCACGCGCTCTTTTAGTAACCGTTGCCGTTCTTTCGACTTTTCGACATTTTGAGATTTGCTGATCTAGAGTTAAGGTGGTGTATATACACACTTGGTTTACGAAACGTGCTACGAATCCCCTAACAACGAACCTTAAATGATAAAGCCTTGCTAATATCCCTATTTGATATCAAAGTTTACACCCCTAGACAGATCTTCATTTAAAAAAGCCTTGTTAAAAGGGATTGTTAAAACATGTGGTTGAATCCACACTTGGAAATTCATAGGGTCATCCGACCTATGCCCATAAGGCAGGGTACCGGAATTACCTTAATCGATTAGTGGGTGACAGGGTTTCGATAGCTAGAGAATTTATGCACTTTTACTCCTCGGAAACACCTAAAACAACAAACACTCATTAGGGGGAAGGAGTCACCATTCGACAATCACAGAATACTAAGAGAAGGAGTATTCAGTTTTTAGAAGAAGACAGAAGAAACGGATTTGTCAGATCACTTAACAGAACACTTACCAATTCGTCAGAACACTTGAAGACCGAAACGATTTACCAATACTAGAGAAGAGTAATATTCAACCAATGATTACCCAAACTGTGACAGCCTTAAAACGACCCTAGTCGAAATGTGGTTTCGGGACCACAAAACCAAGGCATAAAAATAATTTGATATTTATTTTATTGCCTATAATGTGTGTTAACTCATGTGTGATATTTTTTATGCTTTGATTTAGAATTATAGATGTGAATTTCACTAGAAAGGACCTAGTAATAAACTTTGAAAGTATGAGGGAAATGTGTGATGACTAATTAAAGGATGCATGCAAAACAATGGACTTGCATGTCAAATTTCCCCATAGCTAGTGGCCGGCCATGACAAGGATTTATGGGCAAAAATCATGTCATGAAACATGTTTGGTAAATGGGTTATGATGGAAAGAATAAAATAAGGGTATGGAATAAACAATTAATGTTAGTAGATGAGAAACAAAAAAAAAAGTGTCCATCTTCCTCCATAGCTTGGCCGAATGTCCTAAAGGAAGAAAGAAAAATTTTGTTCATCTCTTTTCACTCTCTTGTTGGCCGAAAATACTAAGGTTAAGGAAGGAGTTTTGCTTCATACTTGGTTTGGAAGAGGATTAGGAAGAGGTTGGCTAAACTTGCATCAAGATTAAGGTATGTTTGAGGTTCATGCATGTTTTTAGTTGCTAGCTTAATGTTCTTGTTAGCCCATGGTTCAAATCCTTGTTATGTCATGGGAATGAAATTCGGCCAAAGTGAAGGTGGTGTTAATGCCATTGCATGTTAAATGACAAGCTTGAAAGTGATACATGTGATGGAGGATTGAAGATTCTTAGATTTTCTTTTAGCATTTTTTTTTTTGAATGAGATACTAAGTTCTTTGTTTCACCATGACCAAATTGAAATGGTGTGGTGTTGTGGTATTCGGCCATGATATATCCATAAGTATAATTCATGCATGTTGCATGGTAAGTAAGATTTAAGCTTTGGAAATGTGTATATATTTGGATATAAGCCACTTGAGAATTCGGCCCTTGCACCTACATGAATATATGTTTGCACATGATGGATTGGTATGACATATATACTAATTCAAAGTGTATATTTGCTTGTGATGATGTGTTGATTATGAAGTAAATAAGAGATGTGCAATGAATTACGATATGTAATGTGTTAGTAGTAAAATGTATGCTGTTTTTTGTGTGGTATTAAGTGTATATTCGCCACATGAGGGGTAATTAGTGTGCATGCATTCGGTTTGAGGCAAGCATATTGATGCCTATTCTTGGCTTAGAAAATTCGCTAAGAGGAATATTAACTAATGTGTTGAGTTCGATTTATGATTTCGTACATATACAACTTTGATGCCTAATGTATATAAGGGCCAAGTACTTTGAACTTCACGTTGATGTTTGAATGTATTGAATTGCTTGTTGTGATGTAAAATGTGCATGACCATTGTGTATTTGAGTTAAAGGATGGCCATATGACCATTTACACCCCTTGTCATATTCGCCATAAGCTATCATGATGAGATTTTAATAAGTTAAATTTGTGTGAATTAGCTCAAGAGCAAAGGGAGCTAAATCCGATAAAGGGAAGGAAAAAGTAGTTGAATAGCCGTCGAAATCGCTCGACAACATCCAAGGTAAGTCTTCGAGTGATGACCCTACTTGAATTATATCAAAATTATGCTCCTTGGTTGTGTGGCCATTGAGCCAAATAGTAAAGGTTGATAGATATTTTGTGTTAGAGCTTTAGTAACGAAAATGAACTATGGACGTGTCTTGAATATTGATATATATGTAAGTGAACATTGGAAATATATCCGGGCTAAGACCAAGGCATTCGTATGAAGTTGATATATCCGGGCTAAGACCCAAGGCATTCGTGCGAAGTTGATATATCCGGGCTAAGACCAAGGCATTCGTGCGAGTTGATATATCCGGCTAAGACCAAGGCATTCGTATGCGAGTGGATATATCCGGCTAAGACCAAGGCCTTTGTGCAAGTCACCAAATCCGGTTATGACCAAGGCAATCGTCTGAAGTCGCTATATCCGGTTAAATCCGAAAGTATGTGATTCGAAGTGAGCAATCTTGCTGTGAAAATTTCAGCTTATACGCTTGTGAAAATTCCAGCAATGAGGTATGTTTGTATGTGCTTGTACTAATTGAATTCTTACAAGTAAGTATCGCTAAGTTGATAAACGAGCTACCGGCCTTGGGCTAAGTTGTTCTTTTGTGTATGAACATAAGGGTCGGTGATGTGAACTAAGTATGAGTATGGGAATGTGAATTAGTAAAGTGGTTTAATTAGCCATGTGAATAAAATACCTTAGTCAAAGCTGATTTCATTGCTTGAGACTTACTAAGCATTAAAATGCTTACCCGCTGCTTTGGCTCTCTGTTTTATAGGTTTCGCTCGTTAGCTATCGGATTCGGGATCAAAGAAGTCAAGTCATCCACACTATCGAAGCCCCATTTTGGTACAAATTTTGGTTGAACTTTGAAATGGCATGTATAGGACCATCCTTTGTTGAAGGTCATGTACCTTCCGGTTTGTGTAAACTTGGATAGCCATGCGAAAATGGCTTATATATCGCTTTTAGCATAGAACTATAATCGTTTGTATGTTGATCCTTATGAGGTACGGAATTATTTTGAAACGATTAGCCATTGGAATGGTTAATCATGATCACGCTTTGTGCTATGTATGTAAAAGGGCCAATTGAATCATGGAAAGTATGAAATAGGTAAAGCCTACTAAAGGCAGATGCTGACAGCAGCAGTGACGTGGATGTGAAAAATCACTAAAAATAGTAGGAATGGTATTAAATAGCAAATAAATTATGTAAGTGTACCTTGATGAATCTACTTTCATATGGAAGAAACGAAATGGTCATATGAGTTATAAGTTAACAGATTTTAAAGTTCTTGTGAAATAGGGCCAGAACGGTTTCTGGATCCCCTGTTCCAACTTTGGAAAATCATTGTAAATTAACCAGAGATAATTAGGAGTCATTCCATATATGTGTAGATTCCTCTCTGAGTCTAGTTTCTATAGAAACAAACGGCATTAGTATTGAAGTCCTGTACAGGAGATATCCAATTCGTAACGCACAAAGGTCAGTGTAGTCGATCCCTACAACAGGCGAGACTTTAACTAATAAACTGTACTAATTGGCTCGACCAAAAATTCTAGAAAAAAATATGTAGATGGACATATGAGTCTAGTTTCAGGAAAAATTTACGGAACTGATTTTCGAGTTGTAAAACTCAAGTTATGAATTTTGGAGCGACTAGTACTCAGATTGGCAGCTTGTCTGAAAATTGTCAATAAGTGGGTTGAAGTTCGTTAACACCTCGCGTTCGACTCGGCGACGGTCTCGGGTTCGGGTGTTACAATTTTATTGGTATCAGAGCTACGGTTTAGTCGATTCTAGGACTACCGTAATGCGTTTGGGGTCTAGCTATACATGCCATTTTATGTGATTATATGATAGTGTGGTGATTTCTGACGTTTGAACTTGTGTTTATTTATAGTAATGGATCCCGATCCCAACCGAAGCGATAGCTGATGATGTGGAGAGTGTGGCGCTGCTCCGCACAAGGGACAGCGCCATGGGACTCTCAACCTGTTGCTAGTAATCCGAATGACGAGGCTAGACAAGCCTTTTATAGCGTGATGAATGATTGGTTCAACCAATACATTCGAACTAATACTACTGCTCCACAACCTCCATTCCCAACAAACACAAATTTCACCTACAATGCCTCCGTAAATTGACCAAATATATCGAATAAGCCCCAGTTGATAGAATCCAAAACATGGGGCTACTGAATTTAAAGCTACGGATAGTGATGATGCCGAGCAAGTCAATTTTGGTTGGACAACACGATCCGGCACTCGATGAGCTATCTTGTACACCGATGAATGCCTAAAGTGTACCATCTCCTTGCTACGTGATTACGCCTACTATTGGTGGAGTACTCGACTTACAGTGTGCCCGCGAACAAGTAACTTGGGAGTTCTTCCAAACCGAGTTTGGAAAAAGTATATCACCGAGATTTATGGACCAAAAACGAAAGGAATTTCTCGAACTTAAACAAGGTTCCATGTCGGTTCATCGACTATGAACGAAAATTCGTGAGGCTTAGCCGATGCTGCGAGAATGCATTTCTTCGAAGTCGTGATGTAAACGCTCAAGATGGACTGAATGATGAGATAAAGTCGTATGTTGGCATTTTGGAAATCCGAGAGTTTGTGACTCTCGTCGAGCGAGCGATGCAAAGCCGAGGAGTTTAGTATGGAGAAAAGGAAAGCGGAAGCGGAGCAAGGGAGTTTCAGAAGAGGTATTCGGGAAGCCCTTCCAACATCATCAAAGAAACTTAGAGATGGCTTAGGCCGATCTAGAGACACTTCGGGCTTTTCTAGACGAGATCGCGATCGACCCCTGTGACCACGAATCACTTCGATCGCCATGAGTGGGAATGATCGACGAGAGAGGACGGAGTGCCAGATTGTGGCAAATGGCATTTTGAAGTCAGATTCCGTGACCGCTCTGTTATAAGTGTGGATCAGTTGACCACTTCATTAAAGATTGCCCGAGGTTGTCCGAATGTAATGTAGATCGGAGTGGGAAACCGGTACTACCACCGCCGAGGTAGACCATCCGGAAATACGGGCAAGGCTAGTGGTGGTCGAGAGGATCTAGAGATGTCAGCGACCAGATCCGAGGCTCGCGCCCAGCTAGGACTTATGCTATACGTGCACGCGAGGATGCCTCCTCGCCGGATGTTATTACGGTACTTTCACTCTCTTTGATACTAATGTGATTGCTTTGATTGACCTGGTTCTACTCATTCTTATATATGCGAAACCTTAGCATCCAAAGAAGACTTTGCCTATTGAGTCTCGAGTTCGTAATTCGGTGTCAAATCCTTTGGGTCGTTATGTGTTTGGTCGACAAAGTGTGTAAGAAATGCCCCTAGTAATTGAGGTACCGCTTCCCGGGACTTGATGCTTTTGCCGCTCGATGAATTTGATGTTATTCTTGGGTTGGATTGGTTGACCGTGCATGATGCGGTTGTGAATTGCAAAAGCAAGACTATTGATTTGAGATGCAAACAACGAGATGATCCGAGTTGAGTCTACGAACTTGAAGGGTTGCCACCGTAATATCATCAATGTTGGCCCGTAAATATGTAAGAAAAGGGTGTGAAGCATACCTTGCGTATGTACTTGATGATAAGGAGTTAGGAATAGAACCCAAATCTGTGCGGTGGTTTGTGAATACCGGACGTTTTTCCCAAGAATTGCTTGGTTTGCCACCGTTCGGAGATAGAGTTTGGCATTGAGCTTGTACCGGACCACACCGATTTCGATAGCTCCATATCGTATGGCACCAACGGAATTAAAGGAGTTGAAAGCTCGGTTGCAAGAGTTGATGGATAGAGGTTTTGCTCGCCTGAAGTTTTTCACCTTGGGGTGCACCGGTGTTGTTTGTGAAAAGAAGGACGGAACCATGAGGTTGTGCATCGACTATCGTCGCCTTAATAAAGTGACAATAAAGAACAAGTATCCGCTACCACGATCGATGATTTGTTCGATCAATTGAAGGAGCCTCGGTGTTCTCAAAATAGATTTGAGATCGGGCTATTATCGCCATGAATCCGAGATTCGGACATACCCAAAACCGCCTTCGAGCGAGATATGGTCACTACGAGTTCTTAGTGATGCCGCTTGGGCTCACTAATGCCCTCGGTATTTATGGATTTGATGAATCGGATCTTCGATCATATTTGGATCGGTTCGTAGTTGTGTTCATCGACGACATCTTGGTCTATTCAAGAGATGAGACCGAACATGCGAGCACCGAGATTAGTGTTGCAAATTTTACGGATAAGCGGTTATATGCTAAGTTTAGCAAGTGTGAGTTCGGTTAAGAGAGGTTAGCTTCTTGGGTCACGTGGTATCTCAGATCGGTATTCGAGTCGACCCAAGCAAAATTTCAGCCATACTTAACTCGGAAACCTCCAAGAAATATTACTGAGGTTCGAGCTTTTTGGGACTTGCTTACATTACCGACGGTTTGTAAAAGGATTCTCGATGATAGCCACACCCATGACGTAAACCGCTTCGTAAAGATGTCAAGTTTGAATGGACGGAAAAGTGTCGAAAAAGTTTTGACCAATTGAAAATTCATTTGACTAAGCTCCAAGATTAGTACAAACCCGAATCGGCAAAGAGTTTGTCATCTATAGTGACGCCTCCCTACTTGGGTTAGGTTGCGTATTGATGCAAGAAGGTCGAGTTGTGGCCTATGCGTCGAGACAATTAAAGCCACATGAGAAAAATTATCCGACCCATGATCTCGAATTGGTCGCTATCGTATTCGCTTTAAAGATATGGCGACATTACTTATTTGGTGAGAAGTGCCATGTGTATTCGGATCACAAAAGTCTCAAATATTTGATGACTCAAAGAGACTTAAATCTGCGACAAAGACGTTGGCTCGAGCCGTTAAAGGATTATGAGCTGGTCATTGACTATCACCCGGAAAGGCTAATGTGGTTGCGGATGCCTTAAGCCGAAATCACCGCTTGTTTTACTGACGATGAATGTACACTTGTCTATCCTACCCGACAATGTGTTAGTAGCCAATTAAAGGCCAAACCATTGTTGACTCATCAAATTCGTGAAGCTCGTAAAGTTGATGAGGAGTTGCGTGCAAAACGGGCCGAGTGTGTTCAACAAGGAATCGGAGTTTCAAATTGATGATGACGATTGTTTGAGGTTCGAAGTCGTTTGTGTGTTCCAAAGAATTGAACTTATTTCGATAATTCGAACGAAGCTCATTGTAGCCGAATGGCAATCCACCCGGGAGTACGAAGATGTACAATGAGTTGAAACGCTCGGTTTTGGTGGCATGGTATGAAACGAGACATCTCCGACTTTGTGGCAAGATGTTTAATATGTCAACAAGTGAAAGCGAGCATCAAGTGCCTTCGTGGTTACTTCACCATCACGATACCCGAGTGGAAATGGGATCGAGTCACAATGGACTTTATGTCCGGACCGCCGTTGTCGCAAGTAAGAAGGATGCAATTTGGGTTATTATTGATAGACTAACTAAGTCGGCTCACTTTATCCTGTATGTATGGATTTTTCATTGGATAAACTAGCTGAATTGTACGCTTTCTCGATTGTGAGATTACACGGGTACCGATTTACATTGTGTTTGATAGAGATCCGAGGTTCACCTCGCGATTTTGGAAGAAATTACAAGAAGCATTGGGCACCAAGTTGCATTTCAGACCGCCTTTCACCCCCAAACCGATGGTCAATCCGAGCGATAATTCAGATACTTGAGGATATGTTGAGATGTTGTATCCTCGAGTTCGATGGTTCGTGGGAACGGTACCTACCTTTGATTGAATTCGCCACAACAATAGTTTTCAATCAAGTATTAAGATGGCGCTTTACGAGGCTTTGTACGGCGTAAATGCCGTACACCATTGTTTTGGACCGAGCTCGGTGAGAACAAAATTTTTGGAGTGGATTTGATTAAAGATGCTGAATGAAAGTAAAAGTAATCCGTGAAAATCAAGATAGCCTCCGATCGTCGTAAATCGTATGCGGATTTGAAACGAAAGGACATTGAGTATCGTGGGAGATAAAGTGTTTCTTAAAGTTTCGCCGGAAAAAGATACTCGAGATTCGGCCGTAAGGGCAAGTTGAGCCCGAGATTCATTGGGCCGCATTTAAATCTCCGAACGAGTTGGCCCGATTCCATGTCGCTTGATCTTGCCCCGAACTTGAAAAGATTCACAACGCCTTCCATGTTTCAATGCTTCGACGCTATAGATCTGATCCGTCGCACGTAATTAGTCCATCAGAGGTTGAAATTCAAGCCGATATGAGTTATGGAGAAGAACCGATTCGTATCCTAGCTCGTGAAATGAAAGAGTTGCGAAACAAAAGGGTTCCGCTAGTGAAAGTGTTATGGCTCAAACACGGGATAGAAGAAGCTACTTGGGAACCCGAGAACTCTATGAAAGAGCAATATCCAAACCTATTTACGGTAAGATTTTGGGGACGAAAATTTCTAAAGTGGGGAGAGTTGTGACACCTTAAAACGACCCTAGTCGAAATGTGGTTTCGGGACCACAAAACCAAGGCATAAAAATAATTTGATATTTATTTTATTGCCTATAATGTGTGTTAACTCATGTGTGATATTTTTATGCTTTGATTTAGAATTATAGATGTGAATTTCACTAGAAAGGACCTAGTAATAAACTTTGAAAGTATGAGGGAAATGTGTGATGACTAATTAAAGGATGCATGCAAAACAATGGACTTGCATGTCAAATTTCCCCCATAGTTAGTGGCCGCCATGACAAGGATTTATGGGCAAAAATCATGTCATGAAACATGTTTGGTAAATGGGTTATGATGGAAAGAATAAAATAAGGGTATGGAATAAACAATTAATGTTAGTAGATGAGAAACAAAAAAAAAGTGTCCATCTTCCTCCATAGCTTGGCCGAATGTCCTAAAGGAAGAAAGAAAAATTTTGTTCATCTCTTTTCACTCTCTTGTTGGCCGAAAATACTAAGGTTAAGGAAGGAGTTTTGCTTCATACTTGGTTTGGAAGAGGATTAGGAAGAGGTTGGCTAAACTTGCATCAAGATTAAGGTATGTTTGAGGTTCATGCATGTTTTTAGTTGCTAGCTTAATGTTCTTGTTAGCCCATGGTTCAAATCCTTGTTATGTCATGGGAATGAAATTCGGCCAAAGTGAAGGTGGTGTTAATGCCATTGCATGTTAAATGACAAGCTTGAAAGTGATACATGTGATGGAGGATTGAAGATTCTTAGATTTTCTTTTAGCATTTTTTTTTTGAATGAGATACTAAGTTCTTTGTTTCACCATGACCAAATTGAAATGGTGTGGTGTTGTGGTATTCGCCATGATATATCCATAAGTATAATTCATGCATGTTGCATGGTAAGTAAGATTTAAGCTTTGGAAATGTGTATATATTTGGATATAAGCCACTTGAGAATTCGCCCTTGCACCTACATGAATATATGTTTGCACATGATGGATTGGTATGACATATATACTAATTCAAAGTGTATATTTGCTTGTGATGATGTGTTGATTATGAAGTAAATAAGAGATGTGCAATGAATTACGATATGTAATGTGTTAGTAGTAAAATGTATGCTGTTTTTTGTGTGGTATTAAGTGTATATTCGCCACATGAGGGTAATTAGTGTGCATGCATTCGGTTTGAGGCAAGCATATTGATGCCTATTCTTGGCTTAGAAAATTGACTAAGAGGAATATTAACTAATGTGTTGAGTTCGATTTATGATTTCGTACATATACAACTTTGATGCCTAATGTATATAAGGGCCAAGTACTTTGAACTTCACGTTGATGTTTGAATGTATTGAATTGCTTGTTGTGATGTAAAATGTGCATGACCATTGTGTATTTGAGTTAAAGGATGGCCATATGACCATTTACACCCCTTGTCATATTCGCCATAAGCTATCATGATGAGATTTTAATAAGTTAAATTTGTGTGAATTAGCTCAAGAGCAAAGGGGAGCTAAATCCGATAAAGGGAAGGAAAAAGTAGTTGAATAGCCGTCGAAATCGCTCGACAACATCCAAGGTAAGTCTTCGAGTGATGACCCTACTTGAATTATATCAAAATTATGCTCCTTGGTTGTGTGGCCATTGAGCCGAAATAGTAAAGGTTGATAGATATTTTGTGTTAGAGCTTTAGTAACTAAAATGAACTATGGACGTGTCTTGAATATTGATATATATGTAAGTGAACATTGGAAATATATCCGGCTAAGACCAAGGCATTCGTATGAGTTGATATATCCGGCTAAGACCAAGGCATTCGTGCGAGTTGATATATCCGGGCTAAGACCAAGGCATTCGTGCGAGTTGATATATCCGGCTAAGACCAAGGCATTCGTATGCAGTGGATATATCCGGCTAAGACCAAGGCCTTTGTGCAAGTCACCAACCGGTTATGACCAAGGCAATCGTCTGAGTCGCTATATCCGGTTAAATCCGAAAGTATGTGATTCGAAGTGAGCAATCTTGCTGTGAAAATTTCAGCTTATACGCTTGTGAAAATTCCAGCAATGAGGTATGTTTGTATGTGCTTGTACTAATTGAATTCTTACAAGTAAGTATGCGCTAAGTTGATAAACGAGCTACCGCCTTGGGCTAAGTTGTTCTTTTGTGTATGAACATAAGGGTCGGTGATGTGAACTAAGTATGAGTATGGGAATGTGAATTAGTAAAGTGGTTTAATTAGCCATGTGAATAAAATACCTTAGTCAAAGCTGATTTCATTGCTTGAGACTTACTAAGCATTAAAATGCTTACCCGTTGCTTTGGCTCTCTGTTTTATAGGTTTCGCTCGTTAGCTATCGGATTCGGGATCAAAGAAGTCAAGTCATCCACACTATCGAAGCCCCATTTTGGTACAAATTTTGGTTGAACTTTGAAATGGCATGTATAGGACCATCCTTTGTTGAAGGTCATGTACCTTCCGGTTTGTGTAAACTTGGATAGCCATGCGAAAATGGCTTATATACGTTTTAGCATAGAACTATAATCGTTTGTATGTTGATCCTTATGAGGTACGGAATTATTTTGAAACGATTAGCCATTGGAATGGTTAATCATGATCACGCTTTGTGCTATGTATGTAAAAAGGGCCAATTGAATCATGGAAAGTATGAAATAGGTAAAGCCTACTAAAGGCAGATGCTGACAGCAGCAGTGACGTGGATGTGAAAAATCACTAAAAATAGTAGGAATGGTATTAAATAGCAAATAAATTATGTAAGTGTACCTTGATGAATCTACTTTCATATGGAAGAAACGAAATGGTCATATGAGTTATAAGTTAACAGATTTTAAAGTTCTTGTGAAATAGGGCCAGAACGGTTTCTGGATCCCTGTTCCAACTTTGGAAAATCATTGTAAATTAACCAGAGATAATTAGGAGTCATTCCATATATGTGTAGATTCCTCTCTGAGTCTAGTTTCTATAGAAACAAACGGCATTAGTATTGAAGTCCTGTACAGGAGATATCCAATTCGTAACGCACAAAGGTCAGTGTAGTCGATCCCTACAACAGGCGAGACTTTAACTAATAAACTGTACTAATTGGCTCGACCAAAATTCTAGAAAAAATATGTAGATGGACATATGAGTCTAGTTTCAGGAAAAATTTACGGAACTGATTTTCGAGTTGTAAAACTCAAGTTATGAATTTTGGAGCGACTAGTACTCAGATTGGCAGCTTGTCTGAAAATTGTCAATAAGTGGGTTGAAGTCTGTTAACACCTCGCGTTCGACTCCGGCGACGGTCTCGGGTTCGGGGTGTTACACAAACTGCTTGAGAAAGATCAAAGAAGAATAACTTTCGGTTTAGAAGCAGAACAGAAGAAAAAGGGAGAAAAACAAATGAAGGGGGAAGAAGAAGGAAAGTTGGCTATGAAAGAAAATTGAAAGAATAATGGGGAAGAGGAGGAAGATGTGTTTTGAAATGTTAAGAGAGTAGAGAAAGAAGAAGAACAGTGTTCAGTAGAGAATGAGAAATGATTAAAAGAAGAATAATGTCGCGACAGGCACAAACCCGAAACAACCAAATGCCAAAATTGACCAAAGGAATTTGGCTACCACTTGCAAAAAGGAGAAAAGAACCCTCTTCCAAAATACTCACTGTAATACCCCCGTACCTAAGACCGTCGCCGGAGTGGAGCACGAGGTGTTAGCGGACTTAATTCATTAATTAAACAGTTTAAACAATTAATTTTAGAATTTCCAGACAAGCTGGCTAACTGCATCACAGTTGCTAAAAAAATCCATATCTCGAGTTACGAAACTCGAAATACAATTCCGTAAATTTTTCCTGAAACTAGACTCATATATCTACTTACTAATTTTTTTCTAGAAATTTTGGTCGGGCCAATTAGTACATTTTATTAGCTAAAGTTTCCCCTATTTCAGGGTTCGGCTGCTCTGATCCCCTGTGTATTACGAATCAGATATGTCCCTGTACAGAGTTTAAATTACTATGCCGTTTATTTCTCATAAAACTAGACTCAATAAGGATTTCATACATGTAAGGTAAAACTCCTAATTGTTTTTGTACAATTTATGGTGAGTTTGTAAAGTCAGAATAGGGAATTCAGAGATCGCTCTGACCCTGTTCCACAAAAACTTAAATATATCATAAAATATAACTCATTTACCTGTTTCGTTTCTTCCACACGAAAATAGAATCATAAATATTCAATTCCATAACTTATTCATCATTTAATTCTATTTCTACTTTTTTTAGTGATTTTTCAAAATCACGTCACTGCTGTTGTCTGATTCTGTTTTGTGCCCAATTTTACCTTTCTAAGGATTTTCATGGTTTAGTTAAGACATAAAGCATACATGTTATCATATATAAACTTGATTAACCATTCCAATAGCTAATCATTCTCAAACATTTCCATTCCATCCATGGGCCATATCGTAAGATTATACACACAAAATGATTGGAAAGCTATACATGGCATATTTCCAAAAATTACAAGTCATTATACCGCGATTGTCCAGTGATAGTGTGAGCGTGCCTCCGACCGTCCCGATCTTTAAATTGAATTGTCAAAACTACAAAGAATGAAAAGGAGGGAGTAAGCATATATGCTTAGTAAGTCCACATGCAAATAACAAATATCTTAATGAAACAATTATACCAACCAACATTAGCATAATATCACCAAAACATATATCACATTTCTATTCATCATTCATCATCTTACCATATTATTGTTGTCGTATCAAGTCTCAACCTGAGGGTTAAGTACATACCTATCCAAAGTGCTCATTCCACAAAACTTACCAATACGTCACTTGCATCTTGAGTATTCTTCCATTTCGCTAGAATTTTACCCGTTGAACACATCGGAATATGATTCGGATACATGGAAAGTTTGCACATAAGTGCCACATATGTAGCCAAGCTACCATGTAACCCGCCCATAAGCGAACTCGGACTCAACTCAATGAGCTCAGGCGTTCGCATCCATAAGTGAACTCAGACTCAACTCAACGAGTTCGGATGCCTAGTTACATCTCACGAACTCGGACTCAACTCAACGAGCTCGGACAGTCGCATCCATAAGTGAACTCGGACTCAACTCAACGAGTTCAGATGCCCAAATATCCTAATCTATTCCTAAGGTTCAACGGGACTTTCCTCGTTCGTACTCCTTTACCATTCTCTTTGGAATACCAATGACGATACTTCGGTAGTCTTTCACAATTTTCACATAATTCATAAAAATTTTGCATGTTGTCCAACAATGACCACAAAGCATAGAATTGCATGATAACAATCATAATATCGTATAAATAGCATTAAATGATTTAAAATAATGGTTATATTACAATATTTACATATGAACTTACCTCGATACAAAATGAGAATAGTCGAGCCTATTCCTCGTAAACTTTATTTTTCCCCCGATCTCGACTCGAATCTCTTTTCTCTTGATAATCAAGGCTTAAAAGTGTTGAAACCCTAGCTATGGTGGAGAGAAAAATTCGGCAGCAACTTATGGAGAAGATGATCATTGTTGTGTTATTTTTCCCATTTTATTTCATTTAATATCCAAATGACCAAAATGCCCTTCCTTACTAAACTTTCAAAAATTCCATCCATGTCCAAATTTTGTCCATAAACTTAGAAATTGGTCAAATTACTATTTAAGACCTCCTAATTAATATTTCAAAGCAATTTCATACTAGAAACTTCTAGAATGCAAGTTTTGCAACTTATTCAGTTTAGTCCCTAACTTCAAATTAAGCACTTTATGCATAGAATTTCTTCACGAAATTTTCACACAATCATGCAATCATATTATAGACCTAAAAATAATCATAAAATAATTATTTCTATCTCGAATTTTGTAGTCCCGAAATTACTATTCTAATTAGGCCCTAATTCGGGTTATCACACTCACAAATACCGAAAATGGTCAGTTTTTTCCCAATGCCTAATTAGAGATACCAAATGGCACCAACATCCCCACACTCATCAAATTCCTAATTTTTTTCCACAAATCTCTCTCCAATCTTTTCCACGATTTCCTCCTTGATATCCTCCACCTATCACTCCACCACTTATCCATCAGAATTTTACTGCAACACAACCACTGGCCGAACCAAGCTGCAAAATGAATACCTCATTTGCGCTATGCGAATGCTCAAACCTCAGTCCTCAAGGTTCCTTCACATGCCACCTTGCCACTAGACCACAAGGCTTTTTGTGACTTAAAACAAGTGCAATTATTTATAAAGCCTAAGTACTAGAGCCCAGATTCATTTAAGAGCTAATTTTAAAAAAAATTCTGCAAAGGCCAAGACTTGAACTCAGTCTTCTCTAATACTCCCAGCACCCCCAAAACACTTTTAGCCATTAAAGCAACCCTGAAACTTGTGTCACTTTCTTGCACAACTAAATATTTATGTGCCGCCTTCTAACAACTCCCTTTATTCAAAACCTAATACTTCTAGGTCCAAAATTCGGGGTGTTACATCATGCATCATTAAAATGTGGCAGGTGTATTACATAAATCGAAAGGCATTTGGCTAAAAGCAAAAGTACCGTACGGGCAAGTAAAATTCATTTTGTGTTGGTCTTCTAGGGTTACAACTATTTGGTTATATCGGAAATATCCATATAAAAAAGTAGTAATATTTGTTACTTTCCAGTCGATATAATATCTGGTCCATAAAAAGGTGGTGAAAAATGTTCCTTTTGAGTGGCTTTGTTCAATTTTCTGTAATCAATACAGATTTTCCAACCAATGACCGTTCTCGTCAAGACTAACTCATTTCATTCATTCTCAACAATCGTGATTTCACCTTTCTTTGGTACACGTTGTACTGGATTTACCCATGAACTATCTAATATAGGGTAGATAATCCTTGCATCTAACCATTTGATAACTTTCTTTTGAACTACCTTTTTCATGATTGGATTGAGTCTCATTTTCCCATTGTTTCTACCTTTTTCGCCTTTCTCTAGGATAATCTTGTGCATAAAAAAGGATGAGCTTATTCTTCGGATATCAGCTATGGTCCAGTTGTTCGCCTTTTTAAATTTCTTTAAGACTTCGATCAATTACTCCTCTTGGTGTTCTATTAGTTCTATTGAAACATTTTCAGGCAAAGTAGATCTGTTACCCAAATAAACGTATTTCAACTGAGAAGGAAGTACCTTAAGTTCAAGTTTGGGTGGTTCCTCGATTGACAAATTTGGTTGTGCGAATCCCCGAGCTTCCAACTCTAATGGTTCAAATCATGTTGGTTGAACATAGTTCCTCAGATTGGCTTCTATTAAAGCCATATTTTCATTACCTTCTTTATCTTCTAATGACCAGGCCCTAAAGAGTTCTCCAATGTGTCATTTACATCCAATGTGTCATTTACAAAATTATTCTCTCATTTCATAGAAAGTAAGGTTTCTAGCTCCTCCATCATTGAATAATCGTCCGTCGGATTGGGAAATTTCATGGCTTTAAGAACATTAAATGTTACCTGACCATCTTGAACTCTCATAGTGAGTTCACCTTTTTATACGTCTATTAATGTTCTTCCCGTGGATAGCAAAGGTCTCATCAGGATGATTGACACTTCCTTATCTACTTCAAAATCTAAGACAATGAAGTCAAGAGGAAAAGTAAAGTTATCTACATGTGCCAAAACATCATCAATCTTTCTTTCTGGGAATGCTAAAGATCGATTCGCCAATTGAGGTGTCACAGTTATGGGTTTTACTTCACCTATTCCAAACATCTTGAAAATATATTTTGGCATCAAGTTGATGCTTGCTCCTAAATCGCATAAAGCTTTACCACAGTAAGATTCTCTAATATTACAGGGTATAGTAAAGCTTCATGGGTCCTTCATTTTCAGAGGTAGCTTATTCTATAAGAACACATTGTACTCATTCGTTAGTGCTATAGTCTCGTACTCACTAAGTCTCTTCTGCATAGTCAAAATGTCCTTGATGAAATTGACATAATTGAGTATTTGTTCTAAAGCCTCCACCAACGGGATATTAATGTGAAGCTGCTTTAGAACGCTCAAAAACTTCTTGAATTACACCTCTTACTTCTGCTTATGTTCTTGGAATACTTAAGGATATAGAGGTGATGGAACTTTTGCTTAGACTGAACAACTTTTCTGAGGAGATAAATATGCAACTAAAGAAGGTGTTAGCTTATCAGAATTCACTAGTTTAGATTTTACCTCATCAGACTTTGTAATTTTTGACTTTTCTGATGTAGGAATTTTAACTATTGGTTGACTTTCCTTCTTCTCAATAGGTTGATTTTCAACCACAGCTTCCTTGGGTTTGAAAGTCTTACCACTTCATAAAGCAACTACATTGCAATGTTTCTTACCCAAATTCCTTGGATTTTCTATATTGCTTGGCAAGGCTTCTTGCGGTCTATTACTAAGCTCTGTAGTTGATTGACCCATTTGGTTCTCCAAATTTTTCAGTGTTGCTGCTTGACTTTAGACTAAGGCATCATTCTTCACCATGTACGCCTTCAAAAATTCTCTAAACTATTATATGATTCAGCTTGTAGTGGCTTTTGAACTTGTTGATTGAACCCTTGAGGTTGACTTGGTCAATGCTGCATGTAAGTGTTGTTCAGTCCTCCTCCTTGGTTACTCCAAGAGAAGTTTGGATGGTTCTGCCATGAAGCATTATAGAAGTTGGCTGTGGTCCTTATCCACTTTTATTTTTTTTTGATTTCCTACGTAATAAATTAACTTGGGATTTGATAGAAAATTCTCGAAAGAATGACCGCCCCCATAATATACACAGGAAATAACATCAAATTGAGTCGGTGGTTGAGCTGCAATATGATTAAAATTGTTAGTAGAAATTGTTTCAACATTAAAGAGATAGAAGATACATGAGCTGAAAGCTTCAACTACTCATCTTCCTGAAGCTGCTCAATTAATCGAGCATTGGTAATTGTTACTGGCTATTCTCTTAATGATCTAGTAAGCCTCATTATAAGACTTCGACAATAGAGCACTGTTCACGGAAGTATCTACCACCAACCTTGTGTGTACGTTGAGACTAGTATAAAATGTCCCCAACTGGATGTAATGTGGAATCCTGTGGTGAGAGCATCTTTAAAGTAACTCCTTGAATCTTTCCCACACCTTGTGTAAGGACTCATCATCCATTTGTTGAAAAGTGCTGATCTCATTCCGCAACTTAGTATTTTTTCTATGTGGGAAATATTTTACCAGAAAACGTTCGACTAGTTTTTGCCAAGTTGAAATTGAATATGATGGCAATGAATTAAGCCATGCTCATGCTCTATCTCGCAATGAGTATGAAAACAACTTCAATCTCAATGTGTCTTCAGTTACACCTATTATCTTCAAAGCATCACTTACCTCCATGAATAGTTAAAGGTGAAGATGTGGATCTTCTATGGGCATAGCACTAAATTGGCCCATTGTTTGAATCATTTGAAACATCACAGGCTTCAACTCAAACTGCGGTGCCTCGATCTCCTGCAACAGCTCGTTTTTCAATATGATCAAAAATAGTGATTTTGGGGCCACAAATTCGGCGAGTAAGTTTGTAAATATTATTACTTGATATTTACGAGTCAAATATGGTTTTAAAAAGGTTTTTGATATGGTAATTAATGTTATATAAATGACTGATTAAGTTTAAGTGGTTTTAGACGTTTCTATAAACTGAGCCATAAATATTTTTATAAATATTTACGAAGTGTCATTAAGGTGGTATTAAATTTTTTAAAAAATTAATGTTTCAATAGTTAATTAATTAAAAAGGACTAAATTGTAAAGGTGTAAAATTTATTGGCTATAACATTTTTTGTATCTAATGGATATAAAAGCATTAAATAGGGCTTAATGTAGAAATTCAACCAATTTAGAGGATAGTGGATGAACATGACTTGGCATTTAGTGAAATTTGGTTGAGTTTTAAGGGTAAAATGGTAATTAGGCAATTTAAATTAAATTAAATAAAACTAAAATGTTTTATCATCTTTACATCTCTTCTTCATCGAATTGAAAAGGTAGAAGAAACCATTTTGAAGCTTTGAGGTTCGACCATGGTGAAAGCTAGCTTGGTTTGTCATTTTAGCCCCATTTCTAATAATTTTTATGTTCTTGATATCGTTGCAACTAGGTCCAGCTAGCCCGCACCTTCGATTTTGAAACTGATAAAGATTTTGAATGTTTCCATTAATGAATCTAGTGATTTTTTTTTATGTTAAATGATGAATTTGAAATATTAGTTGGTATTTAAAAGTATTTTGTTAAGTGATTTTTGATGAAATTTCTAATTAGGGACAAAATTGTTAAAATAATAAAAGTACAAGGATTTGATGTGAAATTATTACATTAATGTGCTGTATAAGATGCCATGAGTATTCGGATATGCTCAATTTTGGGTAAAAATGGTTAATTTCCATGTTTTAGGCTCAGGGACTAAATTGAATAAAAGTAAAACTTTAAGGGCAATTTTGTAAAAATTTCAAAAATAATTAATTTGCATAAAATAAGTTGGTTTGTATATAAATTAATAGATTGAATGAAATTATTAATTTAGATCAAGATCAGGTGGAAAATCGAGGAGAAAGAAAATTACCAAAATGCCCCGGTACTTTGTCATTTCTACAATCTAGTCAGGTAAGTTTGTATGAACTAAATTCTGTATAATGTTGATTAATTGAATGTTAGTATGTGATTCTATCGTGATTGAATAAATATATATTTTTATGTAATTTACCTTGTCAAGAAACTATGGAAATTCAACGACATATGACGATTATTGAGCCCCGTTTGAACCTTAAGAATATATAGAATACAAATGACATGTCATTAGGGTTACCATGTTTCGGGTGCTGGCCCTAAACATCCTACCGGTGGCTGAATTCCTTCATATGTTGTGGATACTTGACAATTTATGTAAGTAGCACCGTGTAGCTACGTTCCGACTGACAGCTTGTGTGAGCAGACCCATTTATGGCTTAAGAGAGAGAATCTATGTAAAGGAAAAGGAAAGAAATTGTTTCGGCCATATGTTAGCACACACTGTGTAACACCCCTAACCCGTATCACATTTTAACTGTCAAGAATCATCACACTATCACTATTCATATATATGGCATGTATAGCCAGACTCTCACATGCTATGTTAGTCCTAGAATTGACTAAATCGTAGCTTTGATATCAATTAAATGTAACACCCCTAACCCTTATCCGTTTTTGGAATAAGGTTACAAGGCATTACCGAATAATTCACATAATACACATACCTTTAAGCATTCATAATAAAAATTCATTTAAATCATTCACAATGTCCCTTATATAGGTCTACGAGACTTTAAAACATGCTTAAAAGGGGTTCAGGATTAAACCGATAACATTTACAAACTTTAGGAAACTTAGAAAATTTTCATACATTCTAGGGTCACACGCTCGTGTGAATAGTCCGTGTGCCTCACACGGCTACCAGACACGCCCGTGTCATAGGCCGTGTGAAAACAGGGCATACATACTGACTTCACCACACAGCCGAGGATGCTCTTGTGTGCCATGGCCATGGGAAAACTCGAGAGGTCACTGACTTGGCCACACGGCCAGCCACACGCCCATGTGCTAGCCCATGTGCCACACACAGGGCTAGTAGACACGCCTGTGTGCCACAGACACGGCCAGTAGACATGCCCGTGTGTCTAGGCTGTGTCAAACCTGTAGGGTATACTGCCTTAATTCAAAAGGGTACCCCAGGGGACACACGGCCATGTAACATAACCGTGTGTTGCACACGACTGAGATACAGACTCATGTTTCTTCTCGTGTGGACAAAAATAGGCCATTTGCAAAGCCAATTTGCCACCCTTTCCACAAGCACACTTAGCAACCAAAATGGTACCATTTCAACACATATATAAGCATCCAAAACATGCTATTCCATACACATATCATGCATTCTATTCACATCCATTTCATCATCATTCCAACCTTAGTACTTCAATATACAACCAACCAAAAGAACAACCATGTAACCATACCAAACAAGCCAACATATAAGACATTATATGCATCACATAACTTACTTATCAAACACATAACTTAAGCCAACTAAAATGGCCAAATCCACACCAACATTTACATCAAAAGTAAGCCAAATCTAATGGCTAATATCAAGTCTCAAAATATATCATAAAAACACTAGCCTATACATGCCATATACCATATACACAAAGCATTAAAAGTACCAACGAGATGATCAATAGTGTGATGATGTTTCCTGACGATCCCCGAGTCCGAGATAGCTTCAATAATCTATAAAACATGGAAATAACACACAAAATAAGCTTTAAAAGCTTAGTAAGCCATATACAAATAAAATCATCATATGAACATTTGCATATCAATTCAAATATGTTAAGGATAGCTATTCACATACAAGTTCACAAACCTTTCTCATTGATCACATATTCAACATCAGAATTGAACTTATCAAGTAAGAAATTTATGGATAAGCACCTATAAATACACAAACCTATCTCAATGAATACTTATTCACATTGACATGTAATTTCATCAATTACTTATCATTTCAATACTCGTATGAATCTCATATGTACCTGAGTCACTTAACTCTTTCATTTAATTTTTCTCGACTTGACTTTGCTCATTGAACCATTTAGAATTGTTAAGGATACTCGGAAATCACATAAGCTCATACAATGCCATATCCCAGATATGGTCTTACATGTTATCACATATCGATGCCACTGTCCCAGACAGGGTCTTACACGTAATCGATTAACGATGCCGATGTCCCAGACATGGTCTTACACGTAATCGTATAATGATGTGAATGTCCCAGACATGGTCTTACAGATAGTCATAATACAATGCCAATGTCCCAGACATGGTCTTACATGTAATCTCATCTCGATGATCCTAATGTCATGACATTTGTATCCTATGTTATTCCGAAGGTTTGTAGGCAACTTTCAAATGTTGTAATTTTGTCGATTCTTGCTCGTATATGCTCGTTCACATTCATAGCAATTCAATAACAGTTATGCACATATAATCCAATTTAAAGACATTTATTTGCATATGAACTTACCTCGTAGTCAGAATAGAGGGACTGGATCGACTATTCAATAACTTTTGATTTCCCCCGATCTAAATCTTATTTCTTTCATTTTTGATCTATATACATTCAAAATGAACTCTTTTATTCAACAACACATTCAATTTAGTCCACAAACACATATTTGGGTTTTTTTACACTTTAGCCCCTAAAATTTCACATTTATTCAATTTAGTCCTTATTTCAATAAATACAAAAATTAAACCAATTCAATTCAAACCCAAGCTAGTCGAATTTCGATAGGCTCCATAATAGCCTATATTTCACATTTATTCACACATTTAACCACATATTTTCACATTTTCACAAATAAATCCCATTTATGAAATTTCACTAAAAATCACTTTATAAAACATGATAATATATCAACAAATACTTATTTTCTATCATCAAACATTCAAGAACTCAAGCATTCATCAATGGTACTTTTCAAAATCATCATCAATTCCAAAAATTAAGGCATGGGCTAGCTAGTACTCAAAGCAACAATCACAAAAAAAAAAATATCAAAAATTGAGCTAAAACCGTACCTCAATCAAAGCTTCAAAGAGCTGAACCCTAAAGCATATTCCAAGATTGTTTTTCTTTCTATTCTTGGAGAAAATGATGATAATTTTTTTAGCTTTGTTTTAATTAATATTAACATTAATAACCATTTTACAATTTTAACCTTTAATATAAAACATTTAATATCATCCATTTAATGCCCATTTATGTCAAATTTCACTATCAATGGTCTAATATCAACATAAGGACCTTACAATTAATAAGCCATAGCAATTAGGCACTTTTAACATATAGCATGTTACTTTGTATTTTACGTGATTAAGTCTTTTTTTTTTCAAATTAAGCATCCAAATGCTAAAATTATTTCACAAAATTTTCACACATACATATTCACATTCTATAAACACCAAAAATAATATTAAAATAATTTTACGACCTTAGATTTGTGGTTTCAAAATCACTATTCTGATTTAGCTGAAACCAGACCGTTACACAGTTTGTGAGATTCTTGTGTATCCGATATTATTCTAAGTAGTTTAACAGGCATAGAAAGGGAATGGATGGTAAGTGTTCCGATTGGCAATGTCATGAAAGTATGGAAATGTATGAGTTGTTGATGATTAAAGTGTGGATAGCCATGTTCATGAAAAGTATGAATGCTTATATGCTATATTCATGAAATTTATTTTATCATGTGGTCATTTTTGCTAAGTTATGTGTTTAATCACTAACTTGTGAATATGGTTAATTCTATGTTTATGTTTTTATGTGTTATGCAAATGAAATGGTAAATGTTCAATATGAATTAACATATGTATGCATATGCCAAGCTTATGCCAAATTCATATAAATCTTGCTTAAATGAACTAACATGTGTTGTTGATGTACTTAAGCTTATGCCAAGCTTGTGGATATAATTGATGTTTATGATTATGCTTGTTTATGCATATGAAATGGGTAAGAAAAGGGAATGAAATGGTAAGTATGTAATTGGAATGTATTATGATGTATTTATATGTGAGAAATTTTACGTATACTTGAATGAATATAATTATAACATGGATAAATACACTAAGTCAATAATTGATAATGTCGTTTAGGCTTATGATAAGCATTGGGAATGGAATGGAAAGTAATTAAATTGAAAGGTGTATAATCTTATAGAAAGGTTGATGGTTATACATTATGTCCCATAAAATCCATTCATGTTACGAATTATAAGTATATGTGATATAAATGAGTTGTGAGTTGATGATCATATAGATTTATGAATTTCGGCATTGGCATAGGGTTTTGTCTATTTTAATAAGTTTATTATCAAAATGGAATTTTATTCTTAAAGTTTATATGAGCTTACAAAGGATATATTGCTTACATAGTTATTTTCCTTTACCTTACAGATTATCGAAAGCTCAATCGGGTTGGAAGCTAGTTACAGATCCATCACATTATCCATCAATTTTATTGGTAGATTTTGATGCTTTGGTAGTGGTTATAATGACATGTATAGGGGACTATGTCTATTGTTTAGTTGATGATAATGGCATGTAATGTTACTATGAGCTTGTGAAACTTATGTTGTTTTGATGCCTTGATGGTTAGTGTGCTTTTGGCACTTTGATGCTTAATGGTTGGTGTGTATGTGATCAAATTGATGCATGGTTTTTTCTATGATCAAAGTGGTAAGAGTTGGCATGTTTGTAAAGTGATCATTTAGGGCATGTTTGGATATGAATTTTAGTCAAGTATGTTTGGTTGAATTATGACCATTTGGACATAATTTGGTATGTATATATGTTGGTTGTTGGAACGATTTGGAAATGGCTAGAATGGTGACATTTAAATGGTTTTGATGCATGTGAGAAGTGGTCCCAATGGTAAGGTCATTTTGATATGTTTGATATAGAAACAAGTTAATTGACAAATGGTTAAATATGCACATGTATAAGTATTTTATGATTAATGATATCTTAGCGTTTTGGTGCTTTCATTGTTGATGTTAGAATGGTCAAATTGATGTATGTTTTAGTGACCATTTTGGTATGTTTGTATATGATTTTGACATGTGGTCATGGTGGTAAGTTTGGTAAGAAAAATAGGTGAGAAATGTATAGTTGGTTAATTGCTAAAATTATGCAAATGTTTAAACATGTTTGGTATTTGTGATTGAGTTGCCTTTGGGCATATTGGTTGTATGGATAGATACCATATTGATTTAGCTCCATTATGCATGTTTTAGGGGTGTTACATCTTCGGTCTCCTAATTCTCAAATTTAGTTTGTTAAAAAGTGGCATAGCACATTGCCTTATAGCTCGATCCTTATAATCAACAACAAGGATTGGAATATGAACATTAGCTTCTCCATCCCCTTGAATATCATTTTGATTTTCAAGGTCCATTTCTACGTCTTGTCTTTGGGCTATTCTGTCTTATCTTATTTTTCTAAATGTCCGTTCAATTTCAGTCTACAAGAAGTAGATCGATGATTCGATCTATACTTATAAGCACCTGGAAATAAATCACAAAAATAAAGAATAAAGAATAAAGGATAAAAATTAATTAAATAAAAATACAAATGAATAAACCAAATTACAAGAAATAATTTCACAAAAAAATAATTAAGGCAGCAGTCCCCAGCAAAAGCACCAAAAAATTGTAATGCTAGGGTTTGTGCAAGTGTACACAATCATTATCAAGTAATAAGTAAGCATAAGAGCTATCGTCTCCATAGAGACTGTATATGTTATTCAATATTTTGCAAAATTAATATTTTACAATTTGGTGAGAAAACACAATATTTTTGAATGTTTGATGTAAAAATAAATAGCAAGATGCAAATTAACTTAAGTGTGATCACTAATTAAAGTGGATGAGATGGATTTAGTAGAAATTCGCAAGCTTTAACAACAATAACATGAATAGGCTAGAATAATAACGACAATTGACTTGGTTCATTTTCATCATGCTTACAATATTCCAGAAAATATTCCATGGCAACTCAATCTTTCATGAACTTTGAAAACAGTTTAAGTCCTTTCGGAATCTTTTATTTAGAAAAATGTGCATACTACCATGACCATATTTAACTGAGGGTTTCTTAGAGTTATGTGAAGTAAAAAGGATGGATTAGGCTTGAAACACTTTAATCACAGAAATCTAAAATTTATGCAACGTAATAGTGCTTTCTCAAGTTTTTACAAACCTTTAATTTAATCGGGCTAGGATTTAAATTAAGCATGCATCTTTCAATTATTGCATCCACTAATCGTCATCTGGCTAGGATTGATCAACTAATTCTAATGCATTCAATCAAATTTTAATGAATGAAATACATACATGATTTTAATTGAAAGCACGATCAATCGAGGCATAGAAAATCATGAACATAAATCACATGAAATTCTTCAAATTGATATAATCGTTGTAGCTAAACAAAAATTAAGCTATCATTTTTAATGAAAAAACAATAGAGCAAATTGCAAACATGATGAACAACAATAAATATTAAGGAAGATGAAACTCTGAAATAGTTTCAGCAATCCTCCAGAAATTGATCTCGGTGGCTTTTCCCTATCCTTGTAATTGCTCCTCAAGGTACCTAGCCAGGAGAAAATTGTCTTAAGGAATTGCTAGCTAAAATAGAAGGGAAAATGGATGATTTATGTGTGAGAGGGAAAGAAAAGATGAGAGTTGAGGGATTGAGAGATTATTGAATGGTGAGGGAAGAGGGTGAGGGATAAATGAATAGGAAGTAAATGGTGGTATTTATAGTAAAGGGATGGCTAAGAACTTTACTAAAAATAGTTTGAATATCCCTTAAGGTTCTCCTTTGCTTGGCCATCCATGAATTGTGGAAAAGGGAGGTTGTTGGTTGCTTGATTCATGGTTGATTTCATGCATGAATCAAGCAAGGAGGTTGATGATTTCTTGGGTAAAAGTTCAATGCCAATTTTAAATTCTTTTACAAATGTAGGGACCCCTGAATAAATCTTGAAAAAGCTGATTTTGAGCTGCTCCTATGCCCTTGCCGATTTGTACTTCTTTCCCCCTTGCTTGGATGGTTTTGTGACCTAATTACTTGCTAGACTTGCTCTTTGATTAAACCAACTTTAATTGGATCAAAGTGAAATTCTCTTGACCAAATTTGCTTGCCTTTTTTTGTCCAAATAAGGTAGAATAAAGCTCATGTCCATGTATAATTAAAATAAGCTTCATAAATTATAAACTCCATGGTCCCACTGCAACAATTAAATACAAGAAATTATTATGTAGCATGAAATAATTAAAATTATGCACAAATTTAATACATAAAAGCATAAAATTGCATGCTTTACTAAATCATGTCCATTATCTCAATATAAACAAAACTCACCAAATTAACTATTAAATATTCGAGAGTAACAAAATTTTTTAAGTAAAAAGGTTCCATAAACAACTATAAAAGCTCTATATAATTTAGAGTTTACACACCCCCAAACTTAATCCATTGCTCATCTCGAGTAATGCAAAGCAAAAATTTAGATAAGGTAATCTTGCAGTAAGTTTAAGTAGAATCAAATTTTTCACATAAACATACATCAACAAAGTCATGCTCACCAACTCTTTTTGTTGATAAGTCACTCATAAGCAAACATTATTTCAGACTTTTATACTAAGTACGAAAAAATGCTAACGTAAGTCATAGAGTGCATTTTTTTCTAGGTCATATCTAACATTCACTATTCGATCTAAGTTACCTTATCAATCAGATAAAACAATCACAAGGTTTAGTTAGTGGTCCTCATATGTTGAACTTAACAATTCCTCTCTACTAATGTAGTCGGCATAATTATCAAAATCAATAGGTCTTTTATAGGGTTGTAATGAGGCTAGGCTCAAGACAAGGATAAAGAGAAGTGAATTTTTAGGTTCAATAATCTTGACTCTAACTTTTTCTTGAATCTTTTTGAGGTACATCCTTCCTACTAATGGTTTTTACCACCCCAAACTTTATTTGAAGCTCATGCCTAATAATACTTTTCAATATTTGAGTATTTATTTTACTCTTTTTTTTTGCTTGACATTTGAATAGATTTCTCTCTCTCTCTTTCTCTCTCTCTCTCTTTTTTGAAATAGAGAACATATACATTTTTCTGAATTTTTCCTTGAATTTTGATCACCAAGACAAGTAGAGTTAAGATTGGTGCACAAAATAGGATCAAACTTAAAAAGATGGTAATATGGCTTATGATGCAGGTGAATAACAATAAAATAGGCTTGAAGGTTCAAACAAAGTTTTCAACAATTAAATTCATATGATAGGCTTGAAAGGCTCAAATGATCGAAAGAAAATGTGCCCATATCATGTTTAGATTCTTATGCCCCCTAAGATTTTACCTTAAGAAAGTTACTAAGTCAATTCTAGGGATTTAAACCTTCATCCTTGTCTATTTCTAAGGAAATTAAATTTTCATGGAAAAAGTCTATATAAGACTTAAGAGCATACAAACATTTCATAACGTAAGATAACATAAAAAAACTCAGATAAAATCAGAAATCATTCTTGCATTTGAACTAATTTATGAACAATTTTTTTCTGAACATCATTTTATTTTAGCATACTTATCTGTAAATATTGAATCATACTTAAGAAAAAAAATTAAATTTATGCAAATATTGCCCTACTCCCTCCTTAAAAAGAAGCAATGTCCTTACTGTGTAAACAAAGTAATGAATGAGAACTGAACACCAGGTAGGGCAATAACATATTCAATGGTGTGTTTCTTATTGCTAATTCACTTTGTAATGAATTGAAAAGCTAACTGAAAAATTTTGGTGGCAAAAAGAAGCATGGGAAGAGATGAATTTATTGGTGCGAGTAGAGGAGATTGTTTAATTTAAAAGAAGACAAGGGTTTAGGATTTCAATGCTTGTCAAAATTTAATCTAGCATTATTAGCAAAACAAGGTTGGCGTCTTATTTGTTATCCAAATTCTTTATTGGCAAGATCATTAAAGGCTAAATATTATCCATAAACAAATTTCTTAAATGCTACATTGAACAATTTACCTTCATAAACTTGGAAAAGTGTGTGGGTGATGAAAGGGTTACTAAAGAAAGGTTTGTGCTAGCGAATCGAATCAGGAAATCAATCTTTGGTTTGGAAAGATGCGTTGGTGACAGGTGCTGTGGATTTTAAAATTTAAACACAAGCAAACAATCATCATATACGTTATGTGTCAGATTTAATTGAGTAAACTACTAATTGCTGGAAGGAATGGGTAATTAAAACTACCTTTAATGAAGAAAATGATGAAATGATTTTGTGTATCCTTCTTCTATACGCACCACAAGAAGGTAGACTCGTATGGCAAGGTAAGGCTTCTGGTGAATAGTCGATAAGGAGTGGATACAAAATGCTTAAATAAGAAATACACTCAACTTCTCTCAACAATGAACAACACGAGTACAACACTTTTGTACAAAAAACTATGGTCTTTGAATCTACCTTCTAAAATAAAAATTATGAATTGGAGGATCTTCAATAGCTATTTTGTAACACCCCTCACCCATATTCAACGCTGAAATAGGGTTATGGAGCATTACCAGACTTACAATACATTTAAACATACTTTTATCAATATATACAATCATCATTCAATCTTAATCAACATGTCCCTAATACGAGCGTACGAGACCCTAAACATGCTTTGGGAGTGGTTTGGGACTAAACAATAAAATAAAAAACTTTCATGAAACTTTGAAAATTTTTCTCAAAACAAGGGACACACGCCCGTATGGCCAGGCCGTGTGTCTCACACGGCCACAAGACACGCCCGTGTCACAAACCATGTGGAAATTCAAAATGGGAGCACATGGCCGTGTCCTAGCCCGCGTCCTACCCCTTGTCCAAACAAGTGAGCTTACTGACTTGGGTCACACGACCACCACAAGCCTGTGTGTCAAGCTCATGTGCCCTTTGAAGTGGCCACACATGCCTGTGTGCTAGGCCGTGCCAAACATGTAGGGTATACTGACTTATGCCAAACGGCCAAGTCACACACACGTGTGTGAGGCTGTGTGGAGCATACTGACTTGGTATCAATTTCAACACCAGGGGACACACGGTCGTGTACTTGATCGTGTGTCACATATGGATGAGACACATGCACGTGTCTCTGCCTGTGTGGACAAAAAGAGGCTATTTACCAAGCTAGTTTGCCACCCAAATTTGCATGTACCTAAACAATCCAAATCGTACAAATTCATAGCGTTAATGAACATCTATTTTAACCACAATCAAGGCTAAATCATACCATTTTCAATACTAACAGCCAACAAGCTTATAAACATCATGTTTTACTCATTCAAAACATACCACATACCAATTACTTCAAACATCAAATTGACCAAACTTAAATATGCATTATTTGGCCTGATTTCACTAGCATACCATGTAACACCCCTAACTCGTATTTGTCGTCGAAATAGGGTTACGAGGCATTACTGATCAAAACACATCATTCTTATAAATTTAAGCATTCATAATAAAAGTCCATTCAAACCATTCGTTATGTCCCTTTTATAGGTCTACGAGACCTTAATACATGCTTAGAAGTGGTTCGGGACTAAAGCGATAACATTCGTAAACTTTAGGAAACTTAGAAAAATTTTCAAACAATTCGGGGTCACACACCCATATGAACAGGCTGTCTGCCTCACACGGTCACCAGACACACCTGTGTCATAAGCCGTGTGAAAACAGGGCATACATACTGACTTCACCACACGGCCTAAGACACGCCCGTGTACCATGGCCGTCGAAAAATTAGGAAGGTTACTGACTTAGCCACACAACCGGCCACATGCCTATAGCCAGTCCAGGTGCCACACAAATGGCCTGTAGACACACTTGTGTGTCTAGGCTGTACCAAACCTGTAGGGTATATTGCCTTAATTCGAAAGGGTACCCCAGGGACACACGGCTGTGTAACATGACTGTGTGTCACACACGGCTGAGACACACGCCCGTGTCTCTGCCCGTGTAGACAAAAGTAGGCCATTTGGAAATCCAGTTTGCCATCCTTTTCTCATGCACACCTAGCCATCAACATGGTATCATTTAAATACTTATATAGGCAGCCAAAAGATGTTATTTTATGTACCAAACACATCATACCAATTCCCTTCATTTCATCAACTCAATTCATAACCATTTCCTGTATAGAACACATACTAGAACTAGCAATGATTCATTCCTCATTACTCACCTATTCAATCATATACCAAAGTACATATCATACTCATCAAATCAACTTATTTCATTACTTAAATGCATAACCAAAAATAATGCCAAAACAATATGCCAAAATCATCAAACTTGCATTACTTCTAAATGCATTTCATCATCATCTTATCACCTATTTCATGCCTCAAAATATACCATTTTATCACGTCAAACTCATACCAATAGATGTCATTTCTTAAACCACCTTATTACCACATTTGCATTCCAAGCCAAACCACAAATACATAACAGAAGCCATTTCAAATGACCATATACATTTCTAACAACCATATCAAAATGACTATAGCCTATACATGCCATATAACCAAGCCACAAAGTGTGAAAATACCGAAAATCAATAACCGGATAGTGTGATGCGATCTTCATTAACTTCCAACCTGAGCAAATGTCCGAATCACTATAAAACATAGAAAGATAACACAAAGTAAGCTATAAAGCTTAGTAAGCTTGTATGGTAATAAACTCGTATTATTAACTAACCACATTTAAAACAATTATTCAAAACATGATATAATTCATATGATTTCACCATTCTATCTGAATTCTTGCACATAGTTAATCAAGATCTTCATGAATTTATTCATTCAAAACACATATGGTTTGAATTCTTTTTATCAATTTACTCACATTATCTTACACGTAAGCAATTATTTATAAACTTTACTCAATTCCATATTCATCGATTTGCCGATGCCATAGTCCAACTATGGTCTTACACATACATTACCAAGGCCCTGCTTTGGTCTTTCTTTTACATGCCATAACCTGGTTATGATCTTATTAGTCAATTTCCATATGTATATTTAGTTAAAACAATTATAACTCATATATCACATATCATTCAATTCATACCTTATTATAGCCACATAAACACATTTTGAGATGAAACATATCTATACATAAATATTTCTCATTTCATATACATAATACACTAAGAACTTGCCAAATTACCTTCATTTTATTCTCATATAGGTTTTGTATGTACATGTATCACTTAATTCGATTGTACCTTCGTTCTCGTCTTGACTTTACCTGTTGAACCCTTCAGAATTGCTAAGGATACTCGGATATCACATAAGCTCATACAATGCCATATCACAGATATGATCTTACATGTTATCTCATATCGATGCCACTGTCCCAGCCAGGGTCTTACACGTAATTGATTAACGATGCCAATGTCCCAGACATGGTCTTACACGTAATCGTATAATGATGCCAATGTCCTAGACATGGTCTTACACATAATCACAATACAATGCCAATGTCCTAGACATGGTCTTACATGTAATCTCATCTTGGTGATCCTAATGTCATGACATGTGTATCCTATACTATTCTTAAGGTTCGTACGGGACTTTCGGATGTTATAACTTTGTCGATTTCGACTGATAATCATGACCATTCAGCATTCAATTCAATTCAATAATAAATAAGCATTTATAACACAATGTAAGTACATATATTAGCATACGAACTTACTTCGATTGTCAAAACATCGAAATGGATCGACTAGTCCTAAACTTTATTTTCCCCACGATATAGACTCGTATGAGGCTTAACTTGATCTAAATCAAAGAAGACAAATGTTGAACCTAGCTTGCTCAACAATGGTGTTTTTCACCTTAAACTTTCGGCAATAGTGATGAAAGGATGAACAAAATGTTGTTTTATTTTAATTTAATAACATTATTTACAATTTACTAAATTGCCATTAATGAAAACATTTAAAATTCATATAATGGATGGCCATTTATGTAATACTCCACTAAATATGGTCTAATAACATCTCAAGGACCTCATAGCAAATAAATATTTTAGCAAATAGAAAGGCACTTTTGGATTTTACGCGATTTAGTCCTTTTATCAAATTAATCACCCAAACGGTAAAATTAGCACAAGAAACTTGCACACATATATAATCACATGTTGTAAACACATAAAATAATATTAAAATAATTTTTTTGGCCTCGAATTTGTGGTTCTGAAACCACTATTCTGATTAACCCTAAAAATTGGTTGTTACATACCAATATCCACAATTCAACCATTTGAACACTTATAATATCTATAGCCATCAAACATCACACAAGCATCAACCAACTCAATTCACAAAACATAATATACCAAATATACCAAATATATCATATATATATGTACATGATTCAAACATACCAAATATACCAAAATAAGCCATCATTCATGGCTATATATACATGTCAAAAACATAAACATTCACAATGCCAATTCATTTGGCCAAAATCATTATCAAGTCATAACCAAAATGACCAAAGTCCCTATACATGCCATATACTCGAAATGTCAAAGTTCATAGTTACCAAGAGATAGGTGGATACTATAAAGCAATCTCCAATGATCCCCGAATCCGAGCTAGCTTGATAACACTATAAAACATGGGAAAATAAACAAAGTAAGCTATAAAGTTTAGTAAGTTCGTATATAATAAACTCAATTGAAATCTCAAGATTATAATTCAACAACTTGAAGATAACAATAATTAGCATATATTAGCTAACAAACCTCTCGTATACACAATTATGATATTAATCACATTTTTCACAAGTTTCCTCGAACCAAAACTTATACAAATCATGTACATACCTATACCATCTCATACCATTCACATACTCCATCATCTCTTTCATTTCCCCGTTCAACCATTTGGAATAGAAGTCGGATACTCAAGGGTTTCACACGATAAGTACCTATACCATGGCCCGAAGCCAAATCAAGGTAACTTATATCTGAAGTACTGATATCATGGACCGAAGTGCATGGCCCGAAGCCAAATCGATATATCTCCTACTCGACGTGCTAATATGATTGCCCGAAGCCAACTCACTTTAATACCCAAAACCTGGCCTAGACGTTATGGCTGAATCTGTGATGTGACGTTGGAGTGTTATTCCATAACACAAATTGAAAAAAAATCCTTTTTTCATAAAAACTTCTTCAGATTCTAAATAAAAGGTTAGGATGACTAGTTCCTTATGAAAACTCAAGTTATTTAAGAAAAATATAAATTATACTAGTTTCTTAAATTTAAAATAGTGTTTGTTGCGAAAGCTTTTAAAACGTAAGGCGTAAGTGTGATGATTTCAAAAAAACTTTGGTTTGCGCCTTCTTGAAAATAAGAGTCTTATTATTAACAGGTAAAATTAAGGTAATTACATTCCCAAATTAAAATAAACTTTAAAAAGGCCTTATTAAATAATGAAAACCTAATATCAAATAAAATCTAAAATATAGAATTTTAAGTAAATTAACTACGTCGAGTGGCCACCTTCGAGTCCTCCATCGCCTCGATCCATCTAAGCCTGGGGATTTCCTACGCAAAGAATAGATGGGTGAGTTTACGAAAACTCAGTGTGTGAAATCCCAAAATAACAAATAATTAGAGTAGACGCAATCTTAGCTTAGGCCCATTAGTTCCAATTAGGGCCTTAGCCCTTTTTCATTAATAGCATCAGTCTGGGCTTGAGCCCATTTCAGTAACAGAGGCAGTTTGGGCCTTAGCCCATTTCAGTACAGTATGCAAACAAAGGATCCTACCCAATCCATCCGCTACACACCATCTCCGTACCAGCCCTACACACCATGTGGGGATAAAGTTGACACACCCAACCCCACACACCAAGTCGTACCGAGTTCGGTACTAAAATAGTATTTGCAGCAGAGCTGCCAGAAATAGGCTTATACCCATTCAGTCTACTTCCTCCAAAATCATATGTCAAATCCCATGCAATGCAACATAATATAAATGAATGTACAGTAAATATGCCATACTCATACAATCATACATCACGTAGGGGTAAATCAGTCATTTACAAAAAATAAGGGTTCGGGTATACTCTTGGGCTACCTGTGCAACCTTTAACAGTTAATCAGTGATAATGGACCCACGGCCCCTATTATGGCCCATGTGGGCCCACACGCTCGTATAGCCTAGATAACCCAAAAATGGCCTTAGCCGTGTGGTTCACACAACCTAGCCCAATAGTTACCACACTTCTATGTGAATCTTTCCATGTGGGCCTGCAGGCCCGTTGGGCCCACTTGGTCCAGCTCTGCCCAAAATGGCACATTGTCATTTCGGCCCATGAAAGCACTCATGGCCTTCTCGTTGACCATACGTGTGACAGCCTTAAAACGACCCTAGTCGAAATGTGGTTTCGGGACCACAAAACCAAGGCATAAAAATAATTTAATATTTATTTTATTGCCTATAATGTGTGTTAACTCATGTGTGATATTTTTTTTATGCTTTGATTTAGAATTATAGATGTGAATTTCACTAGAAAGGACCTAGTAATAAACTTTGAAAGTATGAGGGGAAATGTGTGATGACTAATTAAAGGATGCATGCAAAACAATGGACTTGCATGTCAAATTCCCCCATAGCTAGTGGCCGGCCATGACAAGGATTTATGGGCAAAAATCATGTCATGAAACATGTTTGGTAAATGGGTTATGATGGAAAGAATAAAATAAGGGGTATGGAATAAACAATTAATGTTAGTAGATGAGAAACAAAAAAAAAAAAAGTGTCCATCTTCCTCCATAGCTTGGCGAATGTCCTAAAGGAAGAAAGAAAAATTTTGTTCATCTCTTTTCACTCTCTTGTTGGCCGAAAATACTAAGGTTAAGGAAGGAGTTTTGCTTCATACTTGGTTTGGAAGAGGATTAGGAAGAGGTTGGCTAAACTTGCATCAAGATTAAGGTATGTTTGAGGTTCATGCATGTTTTTAGTTGCTAGCTTAATGTTCTTGTTAGCCCATGGTTCAAATCCTTGTTATGTCATGGGAATGAAATTCGCCAAAGTGAATGTGGTGTTAATGCCATTGCATGTTAAATAACAAGCTTGAAAGTGATACATGTGATGGAGGATTGAAGATTCTTAGATTTTCTTTTAGCATTTTTTGAATGAGATACTAAGTTCTTTGTTTCACCATGACCAAATTGAAATGGTGTGGTGTTGTGGTATTCGCCATGATATATCCATAAGTATAATTCATGCATGTTGCATGGTAAGTAAGATTTAAGCTTTGGAAATGTGTATATATTTGGATATAAGCCACTTGAGAATTCGCCCTTGCACCTACATGAATATATGTTTGCACATGATGGATTGGTATGACATATATACTAATTCAAAGTGTATATTTGCTTGTGATGATGTGTTGATTATGAAGTAAATAAGAGATGTGCAATGAATTACGATATGTAATGTGTTAGTAGTAAAATGTATGCTGTTTTTTTTGTGTGGTATTAAGTGTATATTCGGCCACATGAGGGTAATTAGTGTGCATGCATTCGGTTTGAGGCAAGCATATTGATGCCTATTCTTGGCTTAGAAAATTGACTAAGAGGAATATTAACTAATGTGTTGAGTTCGATTTATGATTTCGTACATATGCAACTTTGATGCCTAATGTATATAAGGGCCAAGTACTTTGAACTTCACGTTGATGTTTGAATGTATTGAATTGCTTGTTGTGATGTAAAATGTGCATGACCATTGTGTATTTGAGCTAAAGGATGGCCATATGACCATTTACACTCCTTGTCATATTCGCCATAAGCTATCATGATGAGATTTTAATAAGTTAAATTTGTGTGAATTAGCTCAAGAGCAAAGGGAGCTAAATCCAATAAAGGGAAGGAAAAAGTAGTTGAATAGTCATTTAAATCGCTCGACAACATCCGAGGTAAGTCTTGAGTGATGACCCTACTTGAATTATATCAAAATTATGCTCCTTGTTTGTGTGGCCATTGAGCCGAAATAGTAAAGGTTGATAAATATTTTGTGTTAGAGCTTTAGTAACGAAAATGAACTATGGACGTGTCTTGAATATTGATATATGTGTAAGTGAACATTGGAAATATATCCGGGCTAAGACCCGAAGGCATTCGTGCGAGTTGATATATCCGGGCTAAGACCAAGGCATTCGTATGCGAGTTGATATATCCGGGCTAAGACCAAGGCCTTTGTGCAAGTCACCAAATCCGGGTTATGACCAAGGCAATCGTCTGAGTCGCTATATCCGGTTAAATCCGAAAGTATGTGATTCGAAGTGAGCAATCTTGCTGTGAAAATTTCAGCTTATACACTTGTGAAAATTCCAGCAATGAGGTATGTTTGTATGTGCTTGTACTAATTGAATTCTTACGAGTAAGTATCGCTAAGTTGATAAACGAGCTACCGGCCTTGGGCTAAGTTGTTCTTTTGTGTATGAACATAAGGGTCGGTGATGTGAAATAAGTATGAGTATGGGAATGTGAATTAGTAAAGTGTTTTAATTAGCCATGTGAATAAAATACCTTAGTCAAAGCTGATTTCATTGCATGAGACTTACTAAGCATTAAAATGCTTACCCGTTGCTTTGGCTCTCTGTTTTATAGGTTTCGCTCGTTAGCTATCGGATTCGGGATCAAAGAAGTCAAGTCATCCACACTATCGAAGCCCCATTTTGGTACAAATTTTGGTTGAACTTTGAAATGGCATGTATAGGACCATCCTTTGTTGAAGGTCATGTACCTTCCGGTTTGTGTAAACTTGGATAGCCATGCGAAAATGGCTTATATACGTTTTAGCATAGAACTATAATCGTTTGTATGTTGACCCTTATGAGGTATGGAATTATTTTGAAACGATTAGCCATTGGAATGGTTAATCATGATCACGCTTTGTGCTATGTATGTAAAAAGGGCCAATTGAATCATGGAAAGTATGAAATAGGTAAAGCCTACTAAAGGCAGATGCTGACAGCAGCAGTGACGTGGATGTGAAAAATCACTAAAAATAGTAGGAATGGTATTAAATAGCAAATAAATTATGTAAGTGTACCTTGATGAACCTACTTTCATATGGAAGAAACGAAATGGTCATATGAGTTATAAGTTAACAGATTTTAAAGTTCTTGTGAAATAGGGCCAGAACGGTTTCTGGATCCCCTGTTCCAACTTTGGAAAATCATTGTAAATTTACCAGAGATAATTAGGAGTCATTCCATATATGTGTAGATTCCTCTCTGAGTCTAGTTTCTATAGAAACAAACGGCATTAGTATTGAAGCCCTGTACAGGGAGATATCCAATTCGTAACGCACAAAGGTCAGTGTAGTCGATCCCTACAACAGGCGAGACTTTAACTAATAAACTGTACTAATTGGCTCGACCAAAATTCTAGAAAAAATATGTAGATGGACATATGAGTCTAGTTTCAGGAAAAATTTACGGAACTGATTTTCGAGTTGTAAAACTCAAGTTATGAATTTTGGAGCGACTAGTACTCAGATTGGCAGCTTGTCTGAAAATTGTCAATAAGTGGGTTGAAGTCTGTTAACACCTCGCGTTCGACTCCGGCGACGGTCTCGGGTTCGGGGTGTTACAATTTTATTGGTATCAGAGCTACGGTTTAGTCGATTCTAGGACTACCGTAATGCGTTTGGGTCTAGCTATACATGCCATTTTATGTGATTATATGATAGTGTGGTGATTTCTGACGTTTGAACTTGTGTTTATTTATAGTAATGGATCCCGATCCCAACCGAAGCGATAGCTGATGATGTGGAGAGTGTGGCGCTGCTCCCTTTGACAAGGGACAGCGCCGGACTCTCAACCTGTTGCTAGCAATCCGAATGACGAGGCTAGACAAGCCTTTTATAGCGTGATGAATGATTGGTTCAACCAATACATTCGAACTAATACTGGTACTGTTCCACAACCTCCATTCCCAACAAACACAAACCCAAGCACCTACAATGCCTCCGGTAATTGACCAAATAGGGTCGAATAAGCCCCAGTTGATAGAATCCAAAACATGGGGCTACTGAATTTAAAGCTACGGATAGTGATGATGCCGAGCAAGCGAATTTTGGTTGGACAACACGATCCGGTACTTTCGATGAGCTATCTTGTACACCGATGAATGCCTAAAGTGTACCATCTCCTTGCTACGTGATTACGCCTACTATTGGTGGAGTACTCGACTTCTGTTGTGCCCATGAACAAGTAACTTGGGAGTTCTTCCAAACCGAGTTTGGAAAAAGTATATCGATCGAGATTTATGGACCAAAAACGAAAGGAATTTCTCGAACTTAAACAAGGTTCCATGTCGGTTACATCGACTATGAGCGAAAATTCGTGAGGCTTAGCCGATGCATGCGAGAATGCATTTCTTGAAGTCGTGATGTAAACGCTCAAGATGGACTGAATGATGAGATAAAGCAGTATGTTGGCATTTTGGAAATCAGAGTTTGTGACTCTCGTCGAGCGAGCGTGCAAAGCCGAGGAGTTTAGTATGGAGAAAAGGAAAGCGGAAGCGGGAGCAAGGGAGTTTCGTAAGAGGTATTCGGGGAAGCCCTTCCAACAGTCATCAAAGAAACTTAGAGATGGCTTAGGCCGATCTAGAGACACTTCGGGCTTTTCTAGACGAGATCGCGATCGACCCCCTGTGACCACGAATCACTTGATCGCCATGAGTGGGAATGATCGACGAGAGAGGACGAGTGCGATTGTGGCAAATGGCATTTTGGAAGCTGTAGATTCCGTGACCGCTCCTGTTACAAGTGTGGATCAGTTGACCACTTCATTAAAGATTGCCCGAGGTTGTCTGAACAGAATGTAGATCGGAGTGGGAAACCGGGTACTACCACTGCTCGAGGTAGACCATCTGGAAATACGGGCAAGGCTAGTGGTGGTCAGAGAGGATCTAGAATCTGCGACCAGGATCCGAGGCTCGCGCTCCAGCTAGGACTTATGCTATACGCGCACGCGAGGATGCCTCCTCGCCAGATGTTATTACGGGTACTTTCACTCTCTTTGATACTAATGTGATTGCTTTGATTGACCCTGGTTCTACTCATTCTTATATATGCGAAACCTTAGCATCCAGTAAGACTTTGCCTATTGAGTCTACTGAGTTCGTAATTCGGGTGTCAAATCCTTTGGGTCGTTATGTGCTGGTCGACAAAGTGTGTAAGAAATGCCCCTAGTAATTGAGGTACTGTTTTCCGTGGACTTGATGCTTTTGCCGTTCGATGAATTTGATGTTATTCTTGGGTTGGATTGGTTGACCGTGCATGATGCGGTTGTGAATTGCAAAAGCAAGACTATTGATTTGAGATGCGCAAACAACGAGATGATCCGAGTTGAGTCTACGAACTTGAAGGGGTTGCCACCGTAATATCATCAATGTTGGCCCGAAATATGTAAGAAAAGGGTGTGAAGCATACCTTGCGTATGTACTTGATGATAAGGAGTTAGGAATAGAACCCAAATCATGCGGGTGGTTTGTGAATACCGGACGTTTTCCCAAGAATTGCCGGGTTTGCCACTGTTCGGAGATAGAGTTTGGCATTGAGCTTGTACACGGACCACACCGATTTCGATAGCTCCATATCGTATGGCACCAACGGAATTAAAGGAGTTGAAAGCTCGGTTGCAAGAGTTGATGGATAGAGGTTTTGCTCGCCGAGTTTTTCACCTTGGGGTGCACGGTGTTGTTTGTGAAAAGAAGGGCGGAACCATGAGGTTGTGCATCGACTATCGTCGACTTAATAAAGTGACAATAAAGAACAAGTATCCGTTACCACGTATCGATGATTTGTTCGATCAATGAAGGGAGCCTCGGTGTTCTCAAAAATAGATTTGAGATCGGGCTATTATCGATTCTTGAATCCGAGATTCGGACATACCCAAAACCGCCTTGAGCGAGATATGGTCACTACGAGTTCTTAGTGATGCCGTTTGGGCTCACTAATGCCCTGCGGTATTTATGGATTTGATGAATCGGATCTTGGATCATATTTGGATCGGTTCGTAGTTGTGTTCATCGACGACATCTTGGTCTATTCAAGAGATGAGACCGAACATGCGAGCACCGAGATTAGTGTTGCAAATTTTACGGGATAAGCGGTTATATGCTAAGTTTAGCAAGTGTGAGTTACGGTTAAGAGAGGTTAGCTTCTTGGGTCACGTGGTATCTCGCATGGGTATTCGAGTCGACCCAAGCAAAATTTCAGCCATACTTAACTGAAACCTCCAAGAAATATTACCGAGGTTCGAGCTTTTTGGGACTTGCGGTTACTACCGACGGTTTGTAAAAGGATTCTCGATGATAGCCACACCCATGACGAAACCGCTTGAAAAGATGTCAAGTTTGAATGGACGGAAGAGTGTCGAAAAGTTTTGACCAATTGAAAATTCATTTGACTGGAAGCTCGATACTAAGTACACGGCCGAATCGGCAAAGAGTTTGTCATCTATAGTGGCGCCTCCCTACTTGGGTTAGGTTGCGTATTGATGCAAGAAGGTCGAGTTGTGGCCTATCGTCGAGACAATTAAAGCCACATGAGAAAAATTATCCGACCCATGATCTCGAATTGGTCGCCATCGTATTCGCCTTAAAGATATGGCGACATTACTTATTTGGTGAGAAGTGCCATGTGTATTCGGATCACAAAAGTCTCAAATATTTGATGACTCAAAGAGACTTAAATCTGCGACAAAGACGTTGGCTCGAAATGTTAAAGGATTATGAGCTGGTCATTGACTATCACCCGAAAGGCTAATGTGGTTGCGGATGCCTTAAGCGAAATCACTTTGTTTGCTTTATTTGACGATGAATGTACACTTGTCTATCCTACCCGACAATGTGTTAGTAGCGAATTAAAGGCCAAACCATTGTTGACCCATCAAATTCGTGAAGCTCGAGAAAGTTGATGAGGAGTTGCGTGCAAAACGGGTGAGTGTGTTACGAACAAGGAATCGGAGTTTCAAATTGATGATGACGATTGTTTGAGGTTCGAAGTCGTTTGTGTGTTCCAAAGAATTGAACTTATTTCGATAATTCGAGCGAAGCTCATTGTAGCGAATGGCAATCCACCGGGAGTACGAAGATGTACAATGAGTTGAAACGCGTCGGTTTTGGTGGCATGGTATGAAACGAGACATCTCGACTTTGTTGCAAGATGTTTAATATGTCAACAAGTGAAAGCGGAGCATCAAGTGCCTTCGAGGTTACTTGACCGATCACGATACCCGAGTGGAAATGGGATCGAGTCACAATGGACTTTGTGTCCGGATTGCCGTTGTCGACAAGTAAGAAGGATGCAATTTGGGTTATTATTGATAGATGACTAAGTCGGCTCACTTTATCCCTCGTATGTATGGATTTTCATTGGATAAACTAGCTGAATTGTACGTTTCTCAGATTGTGAGATTACACGGGGTACCGATTTCTGTTGTGTCGGATAGAGATCCGAGGTTCACCTCGCGATTTTGGAAGAAATTACAAGAAGCATTGGGCACCAAGTTGCATTTCAGCACCGCCTTTCACCCCCAAACCGATGGTCAATCCGAGCGTATAATTCAGATACTTGAGGATATGTTGAGATGTTGCATCCTCGAGTTCAGTGGTTCATGGGAACGGTACCTACCTTTGATTGAATTCGCTTACAACAATAGTTTTCAATCAAGTATTAAGATGGCGCCTTACGAGGCTTTGTACGGGCGTAAATGCCGTACACCATTGTTTTGGACCGAGCTCGGTGAGAACAAAATTTTTGGAGTGGATTTGATTAAAGATGCTGAATGAAAGTAAAAGTAATCCGTGAAAATCTGAAGATAGCCTCCGATCGTCAGAAATCGTATGCGGATTTGAAACGAAAGGACATTGAGTATCAGGTGGGAGATAAAGTGTTTCTTAAAGTTTCGCCGTGGAAAAAGATACTCAGATTCGGCCGTAAGGGCAAGTTGAGCCCGAGATTCATTGGGCGTCATGAAATCTCCGAACGAGTTGGCCCGATTCGCGTGATCGTTTGATCTTGCCCCGAACTTGAAAAGATTCACAACGTCTTCCATGTTTCAATGCTTCGACGCTATAGATCTGATCCGTCGCACGTAATTAGTCCATCAGAGGTTGAAATTCAAGCCGATATGAGTTATGAAGAAGAACCGATTCGTATCCTAGCTCGTGAAATGAAAGAGTTGCGAAACAAAAGGGTTCCGCTAGTGAAAGTGTTATGGCTCAAACACGGGATAGAAGAAGCTACTTGGGAACCCGAGAACTCTATGAAAGAGCAATATCCAAACCTATTTACGGTAAGATTTTCGGGACGAAAATTTCTAAAGTGGGGGAGAGTTGTGACAGCCTTAAAACGACCCTAGTCGAAATGTGGTTTCGGGACCACAAAACCAAGGCATAAAAATAATTTAATATTTATTTTATTGCCTATAATGTGTGTTAACTCATGTGTGATATTTTTTTATGCTTTGATTTAGAATTATAGATGTGAATTTCACTAGAAAGGACCTAGTAATAAACTTTGAAAGTATGAGGGGAAATGTGTGATGACTAATTAAAGGATGCATGCAAAACAATGGACTTGCATGTCAAATTCCCCCATAGCTAGTGGCCGGCCATGACAAGGATTTATGGGCAAAAATCATGTCATGAAACATGTTTGGTAAATGGGTTATGATGGAAAGAATAAAATAAGGGGTATGGAATAAACAATTAATGTTAGTAGATGAGAAACAAAAAAAAAAAAAGTGTCCATCTTCCTCCATAGCTTGGCGAATGTCCTAAAGGAAGAAAGAAAAATTTTGTTCATCTCTTTTCACTCTCTTGTTGGCCGAAAATACTAAGGTTAAGGAAGGAGTTTTGCTTCATACTTGGTTTGGAAGAGGATTAGGAAGAGGTTGGCTAAACTTGCATCAAGATTAAGGTATGTTTGAGGTTCATGCATGTTTTTAGTTGCTAGCTTAATGTTCTTGTTAGCCCATGGTTCAAATCCTTGTTATGTCATGGGAATGAAATTCGCCAAAGTGAATGTGGTGTTAATGCCATTGCATGTTAAATAACAAGCTTGAAAGTGATACATGTGATGGAGGATTGAAGATTCTTAGATTTTCTTTTAGCATTTTTTTGAATGAGATACTAAGTTCTTTGTTTCACCATGACCAAATTGAAATGGTGTGGTGTTGTGGTATTCGCCATGATATATCCATAAGTATAATTCATGCATGTTGCATGGTAAGTAAGATTTAAGCTTTGGAAATGTGTATATATTTGGATATAAGCCACTTGAGAATTGGCCCTTGCACCTACATGAATATATGTTTGCACATGATGGATTGGTATGACATATATACTAATTCAAAGTGTATATTTGCTTGTGATGATGTGTTGATTATGAAGTAAATAAGAGATGTGCAATGAATTACGATATGTAATGTGTTAGTAGTAAAATGTATGCTGTTTTTTTTGTGTGGTATTAAGTGTATATTCGCCACATGAGGGGTAATTAGTGTGCATGCATTCGGTTTGAGGCAAGCATATTGATGCCTATTCTTGGCTTAGAAAATTCGCTAAGAGGAATATTAACTAATGTGTTGAGTTCGATTTATGATTTCGTACATATGCAACTTTGATGCCTAATGTATATAAGGGCCAAGTACTTTGAACTTCACGTTGATGTTTGAATGTATTGAATTGCTTGTTGTGATGTAAAATGTGCATGACCATTGTGTATTTGAGCTAAAGGATGGCCATATGACCATTTACACTCCTTGTCATATTCGCCATAAGCTATCATGATGAGATTTTAATAAGTTAAATTTGTGTGAATTAGCTCAAGAGCAAAGGGAGCTAAATCCAATAAAGGGAAGGAAAAAGTAGTTGAATAGCCGTCGAAATCGCCGACAACATCCGAGGTAAGTCTTGAGTGATGACCCTACTTGAATTATATCAAAATTATGCTCCTTGTTTGTGTGGCCATTGAGCCGAAATAGTAAAGGTTGATAAATATTTTGTGTTAGAGCTTTAGTAACGAAAATGAACTATGGACGTGTCTTGAATATTGATATATGTGTAAGTGAACATTGGAAATATATCCGGCTAAGACCGAAGGCATTCGTATGCGAGTTGATATATCCGGGCTAAGACCGAAGGCATTCGTGCGAGTTGATATATCCGGCTAAGACCGAAGGCCTTTGTGCAAGTCACCAAATCCGGGTTATGACCCGAAGGCAATCGTCTGAAGTCGCTATATCCGGTTAAATCCGAAAGTATGTGATTCGAAGTGAGCAATCTTGCTGTGAAAATTTCAGCTTATACACTTGTGAAAATTCCAGCAATGAGGTATGTTTGTATGTGCTTGTACTAATTGAATTCTTACGAGTAAGTATCGCTAAGTTGATAAACGAGCTACCGGCCTTGGGCTAAGTTGTTCTTTTGTGTATGAACATAAGGGTCGGTGATGTGAAATAAGTATGAGTATGGGAATGTGAATTAGTAAAGTGTTTTAATTAGCCATGTGAATAAAATACCTTAGTCAAAGCTGATTTCATTGCATGAGACTTACTAAGCATTAAAATGCTTACCCGTTGCTTTGGCTCTCTGTTTTATAGGTTTAGCTCGTTAGCTATCGGATTCGGGATCAAAGAAGTCGAAGTCATCCACACTATCGAAGCCCCATTTTGGTACAAATTTTGGTTGAACTTTGAAATGGCATGTATAGGACCATCCTTTGTTGAAGGTCATGTACCTTCGGTTTGTGTAAACTTGGATAGCCATGCGAAAATGGCTTATATAATGTTTTAGCATAGAACTATAATCGTTTGTATGTTGACCCTTATGAGGTATGGAATTATTTTGAAACGATTAGCCATTGGAATGGTTAATCATGATCACGCTTTGTGCTATGTATGTAAAAAGGGCCAATTGAATCATGGAAAGTATGAAATAGGTAAAGCCTACTAAAGGCAGATGCTGACAGCAGCAGTGACGTGGATGTGAAAAATCACTAAAAATAGTAGGAATGGTATTAAATAGCAAATAAATTATGTAAGTGTACCTTGATGAACCTACTTTCATATGGAAGAAACGAAATGGTCATATGAGTTATAAGTTAACAGATTTTAAAGTTCTTGTGAAATAGGGCCAGAACGGTTTCTGGATCCCCTGTTCCAACTTTGGAAAATCATTGTAAATTTACCAGAGATAATTAGGAGTCATTCCATATATGTGTAGATTCCTCTCTGAGTCTAGTTTCTATAGAAACAAACGGCATTAGTATTGAAGCCCTGTACAGGAGATATCCAATTCGTAACGCACAAAGGTCAGTGTAGTCGATCCCTACAACAGGCGAGACTTTAACTAATAAACTGTACTAATTGGCTCGACCAAAATTCTAGAAAAAATATGTAGATGGACATATGAGTCTAGTTTCAGGAAAAATTTACGGAACTGATTTTCGAGTTGTAAAACTCAAGTTATGAATTTTGGAGCGACTAGTACTCAGATTGGCAGCTTGTCTGAAAATTGTCAATAAGTGGGTTGAAGTCTGTTAACACCTCGCGTTCGACTCCGGCGACGGTCTCGGGTTCGGGGTGTTACAATACGGCCGTGTTTGGTTACACGGCCTGCCACACGGGCGGCCACACGCCCATGTGGTGTCGACAACCCACATTTTTGCTTTTCACCTTTCAGCTTTTTGACTTTTCAGCCTTTGTCATTTTACATCTAAAAAAAATGTTACACACACCTTCTTACGAGAACGTGTTGAAGTTCACGACCAGCAACCTATAATAAACAAGATTAAACACCTTCTTAAACACTCATCACAAAGACACACCGATACTCGCCTTGATTGAATTAATGTTGTTTCAGCCCACCCAAAACATTGATAAAGATTGCTAACAACCTCCTTGATGGTTATTTGCATATTAAATGGATTCATTACTCATGTTGCTTAAACTTGTAATTTGAATCCACATATATTAGCCTATAGAAAATGAAAATCCCAAAGTGAGAAAAAGGCATTCGGCCAATACCAACCCAAGCCAACATAATTTAGTTCGGATCAATCATGAATAATAATATTACCTTCGATCAAGAACGAGCAAAAGGGTTCCAATCGTATCTGCAGTGCTAGAGAACTCCTTTACTCCTCGAGGATTACTTAAACCGAAAAGAACACCATAATCAAGAAAAGAAGAAGATAAGAATCGACATTAGAGAAAAGAGGAGCAAAGCCGAACAAAACAGTGACATAGAGACTTACCAACGGATATTTAGCCAACGAAAATCGATTGATTGAAAGGGAAATGGGGATAGAATAGAGAGAGAGGTAAGGGTCTGCAAATGAAGGAGGGAAAGAGATTGATGGAATCCAAGCAAAGTTCAGCTATAGAGGCAAAAGGGTATTCGGACTAGAAAAATGAAGAGGAGAAAGAATTGAGAAGAAGAAGAAAGCCAACCAACCAAGCACACTGTCGCAAAGTAAAACCAAAATAGGTTAACCCCGAAAAATACTATTCGGCCACCAAACAAAAATATTCAAAAGGAAGAAAAGAACAAAAAGGGTAAACATTATCGAAATGAAGAGCAACTAGAGCACAATTTCGGTACTATAGGAAAAAAGGTACTATAACCGAATTTACACAATAGGGAGTCCCACATTTGGCCAACTACTAGCACTCCCCTCAACCTCCCATAATCCACTCCTACAATCTCTCAACCTATCGATTTGAATCTCTTTCAAACTCCTCAGAGTTTCAGCCAACCTAACACACCTCCACCACACTTGCAGCAAAAATAAAAACACTCTACCACCCCCAATGGATTCGAACCTCTGCCCTCTAGCCTCATCAACATGCCACACTGCCCTGGGCCAGCAAGCTCTTTTCTGACATACCTTACCAAATTTTATTTAAGAGCTCTATTGACTAGAGACAGGTTTATTTCAAACAAAGAACAAAATTTAGTACAAGCTAAGACTTGAACTCAAGACTTCTCCAATACTCCACAGGACACTTAACCACTGAAACAGACATGCATTTGTGCATCACAACACACAAAAATAAATACTTAGATTTTTAGGGTGTTACAACTCTACCCCCTAAAAGAAAATTTTGGCTTTGAAATTTACCTGATTAAAACAAATAAGGATTTTGGGGCGTTACAACTCTACCCCCAGAAGAAAATTTTGGCCTCGAAATTTACCTGATTAAAACAGAGGAGGATGTTGTTGTCGCATCGCCTCCTCGGGTTCCCACGTGGTTTCCTCAGAACTGTGATTATGCCATAACACCTTAACTAGTGGCATAACCTTTCTCCTTAGAACTTTCCCATCACGGTCTATAATCTGAACTGGTTCCTCCTCGAAAGTCAGATCTGGCCTTACCTCAATCTCCTCAGTTGAGACGATATGTGTAGAATCAGAGCAATATTGCCTCAGCATAGAGACTTGACGCACATCATGGATCCGGTCCAACTCTGAAGGTAGCTCAAGTTGATAGGCAATCGGTCCCACGCGTTTCAATAGACGGTAAGGCCCAATGAATCTAGGGCTTAGCTTGCCCTTCTGACCAAACCTTAGTACCTTTTTCCATGGCAAGACTTTGAGAAATATCATGTCCCCCACAGAATACTTAATCTCCTTACATTTTAAATCTGCATACGACTTCTCCCTATCAGATGCCGCCTTCAGTTGATCCTGAATCAAATGCACTTTATCCTCGGTATCAAAAATCAATTCAGGACCTAAAACTCACCGCTCACCCAACTCAGTCCAACATGTCGGAGTGCGACACCTACAACCATAAAGTGCTTCGTAAGGTGCCATCTGTATGCTAGACTAGTAGCTATTGTTGTAAGAAAATTTTGCTAGCGGAGAGTAATCCTCCTAATTGCCTCGGAAGTTAATCACACAACTCTTTAATATGTCCTCCAGTATCTGTATCACCCTTTCTGACTAACCATCTGTCTGAGGATGGAACACAATACTGAAGTCCAACCGTGTACCCAGAGCTTCATGTAACTTCTTCCAAAATCGAGACATGAAGCTAGGATCTCTGTAAGATATTATGGAAACTGGTACCCCATGCAGTCTCACTATCTCTGATATATATAGCTTAACTAGTTTCTATAACGAATAATCTGTGTGAACTGGTATGAAATGGGCAGTTTTGGTCAACCGATCCACGATGACCCACACTGAATCTTTCTTAGAAGGTTTTAGGGGTAGCCCACTCACTAAGTCCATAGTTATTCTTTCCCACTTCCACATCGAAGTCTTAATAGGCTGAAGTAACCCAGAAGGCAACTGATGTTCTGCTTTAACCTATTGGCAAGGCAAACATTTCCCCACAAAGTCAGTAATCTCACGTTTAAGACCCGGACACCAATATATCACAAGAAGATCTCTGTATATCTTATTTCCACCTTGGTGCACAGCTTAGGGGCTATTATGCGCCTCTCGCAGTAAGGTCTACCTCAAATCAATATCCTTAGGTACATAAATTCTGCCTCGGAAACAAAGTACCCCGTCGCTATTCAGTCTAAAACCTATAGTTTCTCCTTTATTCTTCTGTCGAAAATGAGGACCCAGTGACTCATCTTCTAACTACTTACTCTTAATATGCTCAGTCAATGTCGGTCTAACCTGAAGTTCTGCCAATAGGCTACCATTATCTAATAAGCTGAGATGAGCAAACATGGGCCACAGATCCGTCATAGCCCTACGGCTTAGTGCGTCGGCCAGCACATTGGCCTTACCAGGGTGGTATTCAATCGAACAGTCATAATCTTTAAACAGCTCAATCCATCTACACTGCCTAAGGTTTAACTCCTTCTGAGTGAGGAGATACTTGAGGCTCTTGTGATTCGTGTAAATTATACACTTCTCACCGTACAAGTAATGCCTCTAAATTTTTAATGCTAATACCATAGCGGCAAAATCTAAGTCGTGTGTTGGGTAATTCACCTTGTGAGGCTTAAGTTGGCGTGACGCATACACTACCACCTTACCCTCTTGCATCAACACACAACCCAAACCAGTGTGTGATGCATTACTGTAAATAGTAAATTCTTTCCCAGATTTTGGCTGAATCAAGACAGGGGCCTCTGTCAAAAATTTCTTGAGCTTCTCAAAGCTCTCTTGCTGCTAATCAGTCCAGTTAAAAGGTACGCCCTTACTTAGCAGCTTAGGTAAGGGCACATCAACCAGAGAGAACCCCTCTACAAATCTTCGATAGTACCCAACCAGTCCTAAAAAACTATGAATTTTTGACACAGTCTTAGGTTGCTTCCAATCTAAAACACCCTCAATTTTGCAAGGATCAACCCTAATCCCCTCAGCAGATACCACATGATCTAGAAATGTTACCTCACGTAACCAGAATTCACACTTATTGAATTTGGCATACAATTGTTTCTCTCTTAAGATTTGCAGAACCACCCTCAAATGTTCATCATGTTCATCTTCAATCCTCGAATATACTAGTATGTCGTCTATAAATACTACAACAAACCGGCCCAGATAGAGTTGAAACACTCTGTTCATCAGATCCATAAAAACTACCGGTGCATTTTTCAGTCCAAAAGGCATAACTAGGAACTCGTAATGACCATAATGAGTCCTAAACACCGTTTTGTGCACTTCGGCCTCTTTAACTCTCAGTTGGTGATACCCCAACCAGAGATCTATTTTTTAGAAAATCGAAGCTCCTCGCAGTTGATCGAACAGATCATTAATCCTCGGTAAAAGATACTTATTCTTAATCGTCAATTTATTCAGTTTCCGATAATCGATGCACATACGCATTGTTCCATCTTTCTTTTTAACAAATAAGACCGATGCTCCCCACTGAGACACACTAGGGTGGATGAACCCTCGATCTAGTAACTCTTGAATCTGAGCTTTAAGCTCCACTAGCTCCTTCGGTGCCATTCTATAAGGGGCAATGGACACCGGAGCTGTACTAGGTAGGAGCTCTATCCCAAACTCAACTTCATGGTTAGGAGGTAACCCAGGCAGTTCATCGGGACAAACATCAGGAAAATTCTTAACCATTCTGATATTTTTAACAGAAGAACCCTCAGAATCTGAAACACTGATGTAGGCTAAATACGCATCACAACCCTTGAGAACCAACTTCTGCCCTTAGTGCAGAAATTATATTACTCAAATAGTTTCGTCGTTCCCTAATTGCCACCACCTCCTCATCTGACACAGTTCTTAGTACAACCCGTTTGGTAGCACAATCCAAGCTTACTCGATGTTTAACTAGCCAATCCATACCCAATATTAAGTCGATTTCCCCAAAAGGTAGCTCCATGAGATCGATCAGAAAAACAACTCCTCGTATCTCTAAGGGAACATCTCTAAACAACTTATTTATCCGAATAGACTGTCCCAATGCACTTAGAACATTTATTCCACTAGGAGTATTCTCAACCGGAATCCCCAATTTCTCAGTAACAGTGCGAGCAACATAAGAATGGGTAGATCCTATATCTATTTATGTAGTATAAGGTACTTTATGGATAAAGAACATACCCGTTATGACATCTGGAGCATCCCTATCCTCTCAGCTACATACAGCATAAACCAGTACCGGCTGTGTCGCCTCAGTATAACTAGCACCTTTATCCGGTGCTCTGTGATGACGGCCCAAACCATTACTACCCCTGGCCTGACCATAGCCTATTGGTGACTGCTGGACACCTCTCTGCGGTTGACCCGTAGCCATACTAGTAGCTTGCATATGATCAGGCCTTCTTGGACAATCCTTTACCTGGTGCTCCAATGATCCACACTTCAGACATGCACCCAACTTCCTCCAACACTCGCCCTGATGGCGTTTCCCACAATTAGCACAAAATTGCAGTCTAGCAGTAGAAGCAGTAGGGGCCCTAACTCTGATTGGTCCATCAGCTTTAGGATTTTTCTTAAGCCTCTGAAAAAGAATTTGAGGGCTCAGCATCCCTCTTACCTCTGCCTTTCTCCCTATTCTGGCGCTCAGCGAGCATCACATTCTTGATGATTTTTGCCTTATCAACCAGTGCTGCAAAATCCTACTCCCTCTGAGGAGCTATCAAAACTCTTAGACCATCCTTGAGGCCATTGTCAAATCCAATACATCGCTCATATTTTGTTGCCACTATCCCACGTGCATAGCGACTCAATCGTAAAAATTCAACCTCATACTCAGCCACTATCCTATCTCCCTAAGTTACAGAAATTCCCTTTTACGGGCATCCACATAGCTGTCACCCACATATTTAGCCTGGAAAGTAGTCTTGAAAAACTCCCATGTCAAACAATCGGCTTGAGTGCCCTCTTTGATGGTAAGCCACCACTGGTAAGCTTCGTCTCTTAGTAGAGATACTGCACCTTTTAACTTCTGATCAGGGGTGCAGTGAAGTTCATCCATATTCTTTCTGTAGCCTCAATCCAATACTAAGCCACATTAGGGGTAACTCCTAAAATACCCTTGAATATCTCAGCCCCATTAGACCTGAGTCGTTCCGTAACTGACCCATGGTCCACGTTGCCAGTACTAGGCCCAGCGACCCTTTCCAGAATCCTCAACATTGCTTGGGACACTACTTCGTCCCCAGCTGATCGATTTTGAGACTCTATCTCAACCATAGGTGAAACTGGTGCCTCTCTAACCTCCTCATGAGGCTGGTGTTCAAAAGACGAAGACCCAGCCCGAGCACCACGATGGCCTCTGCTGCGGCCTCTACCACGAGTACCTCTAGTGCTTATTATCCACTCACGCTTTTATTTGTATTAAAATTTTTATGCCAGTCAGTTATTATTCCAGTGATTATTACAGATGTTTTATGAATAGTATTATTTCAGAGTTCGTTTTCGCAATCGTAGTCTTACTACGATTTGTAGTTTACTCTAACGAGAGTGTTTCAATACAATTTTACTACCTAAGTAGTTTCAGTAATAACATTTATATATTCTTATTTCAGTATAAACAATCAGAAGACTTACCAGATATGCACAGAGACTAGGTGTACCATTCCTTCAGTAAAACATTTCCAAACAATCATTTCAAACCATTTGAACCAATTTTATCAAAATTTCCATGTTTTTGAAAAACCCAAATCCAGAGTCAAGTTTTGCAACCTGACTCTGATACCACTAAATTTAATCCCAAACCTGGCCTAGACGTTATGGCCGAATCTGTGATGTGACATTAGAGTGTTATTCTATAACACAAATTGACAAAAAATCCGTTTT